>NW_020664409.1:96740597-96758768 GCF_002925995.2 Terrapene triunguis
TCAGCGGGTAAATAAAACTGGCCCGGCCCGCCAGGGTGCTTACCCTGGCGAGCCGCGTGCCGAACATTGCCAACCCCTGGTCTAGCCAGTCCTTACAATCGGCTTATTTTAGGTAAACATAGATTGTTTTCCACATTTTTCAGAGAGGGAAACTGAGGCAGAGAAGCTAAGAGACTTGTCTGAGACATGTCACAGTCCAGAGTCACGGTCATGATTAGAACCCATGTCCCAGAGAAGTCTTTAATTGCCTTCAATGGGACCAGGATCAGGCCATTAAGTGCTATAAATAATCATTGCAGTTTTCTCTTTCTGAAATGAATACATCTGAAATGGCAACTGTAGTGTAGTTTACATAGCTGGTCTTTCTGAAGCCCTTAATGCAAGATACTTTCTGGTTCTTTAGAGAACCATAACCTGTCATCATTTAGAACGAGCTTTTGAAAAGTGCCCATCGTAACCTGAAATGTCCTGATGCTGAAATACACCCTGTTCTCATTTTTATACTCGATAGCCATCCAAGTTTGTCCCACAACAAGGCACTAAGTGAGAGCTCATGTTAGAGTCCTGTGTATTAATAGACACACAAACCCTCAAGAAGGCATGTCACAGACTTTGAAGTGTGGCACTCTAGCCAAAATATTTTAAAATTACAGAAAAAGAGATACATGGAGATAAAAATCTATTTCCCACTTATGAAGACCTCATGTTTATCTGGCCAAGGGCACCCAGCCCAGAAATTCCAGGAGTCTGCTGAAAAAAAAAAGACTCTTCTTAAAGCATTACTTGAAGTCTCAGATCCAAATGGCCTGAAGATGAAAGAGCCTCTTTAGTTAATTTTAGACAAAGCTCTCCTATTTTGGTTGTGGACTGGAAGCAGAGAAAAGTAAAATGTTTACTCTGAGAACAACAGTCCTGGGCAGCAAGCCTAAATACAGCTATCTTCCATAATTCTCATACCATATAAGATATGGTTCCTTTCAGAACTATTTACAGCAGAGTTTGAACTATCATAATGCTCCCCAATGCAACATATCATCCATTGACAGGACAGTCTAATCTGCTGAACTGCAACACACTGTGGTGCTGCCACTTCACTAAGGCCATTATCCAGGGACTAATGAGAATCAGCTATGAGGATTTGTACTTAACCAATGTGATAGGAGATCAGGCCCATGACGTGAGCAGGAGCTGTGATAATCCAGGGCTTTGAAAGCAAGAACATGAAACTTACATTTAATGCTTAGCACACTCAGGAGCCAGAAAAGTTGTTCCAAGGGTGTGAGGTAGGGGGAGTGTGTGTGCATGTGTGTACGCGCGCGCGTGTGTGTGTGCGCGCGAAAGACAGAAACAGAGAGAGAGACACACATGCACAAAGAGAGAGTGAGAGAGAGAGAAACAAAGTAGTAGGCTAAAGATGAAGATTATGGAAAAGGAATTTTGGACAAGCTGGAGAAAGGTGAGATTATTATCAAAGACCCAGAAGGAGGACATTGCAAGTAATGAGAACGGGAGATGGCCAAAGCATAAACAAGTGATTTGGTGGTTGGGATAGAGAGGAAAGGCTGAATTTTAGAAATACCGCAACAGGATGAACAGAAGAGGAGGGCAAAGATGGCTCCTTGAGTCCCTTCTCTTCCTGTGCACTCATGCAAGGCTATCCATAACATAGCCCTGTATCATTACAGTGTAACTGAAGCTCTACTCTGAGCTTTTGTTTTGAGTATTGTAAAACAGGATTTACAACCTGAGGCACGAGGATCAGTTGGCTAAAGGGCATTGAGCACTTTGAAGAGGTAGAATACTATGGCTTCAATCCTGCAAGGGCCTGAGTATCTTTAGCACCTCTTGAAATCCTGTGTCTCATGCGTCTGATGAAGTGGGTATTCACCCACGAAAGCTTATGCTCCAATACGTCTGTTAGTCTATAAGGTGCCACAGGACTCTTGGTTGCTTTTTACAGATCCAGACTAACACGGCTACTCCTCTGATACTTGAAATCCTGTGAGTCAAGAACAGTTTGCACCTCTCTGTATACCACAGTATCACATAATCGATTCAGGCTCTCCCTTCTAATTCCGATGAGACTCCCAACCGAAAAGGAGTGGATCCACAGCTTTGGGATATCTTAATTCCCACCATCGCTCTCCCTTTCTCCTCTCCTCAAAAAAAAATCTTCCTGGCTTGGTATTTTTTGACACTGTTCCATTACAGAAGCACATAACCATACCTCCATATGTGATAACAATTCTAAAATGGAATGCTTGGTATTTCCTTGCTCCAGTACAGGACCTCGGAGAGGATTTTGAACCAGATGTTCTGAATCTGCAAAGCTCACATTTTTCCATCCATATGTTCCAGTGACCCCTATGTAAAGGTTATGTTGTGATAGCGCCAGGTACTGAGAAGGCTTGGCAAGAGTGGATGAAAAGGTAACCTTAGGTAAAGAAAGGTGACAAAATAACACAAATAAAATACAAGTCCAGTTCAGTTATATACAGTCATTGGTTAGTGATTTGTTCTACAATATATGTATGCAGTTCTTCTGACTGAACTGATCTACTACCTTCCTCAGCACTCTTTACTCAGGCAAAACTCCCTCTGAAATGAGGATTTCCACAGGGTTCGATGGGACATGATCGGGCCCTGAGTAAGGAGCACTGAACAGGCAAGTCACTTCACCTTGTTTGTATTGCTGTAACGCGTTGTGGGGTCCTGATCCATGACTGGGGCTCTTCTGTGCTAGGCACTGTACAAACACAGAGCAAATAGACTCCCTGCCCCAAAGAGCTTAAAACTTAAGTATAAGTCAAGATACAAAGGAGGATACAGCCAGATGAGGAAGTACCAGGAAACAATGAGACAGTACTGACTATGATAGGCAGTAGTCTCACTTCATCTCTTTGTGCCTCTTTTTTCCTTCTCCTCTTTGTTTCTCTTGTCTGTTTAGAACGTAAACTGTACAGAACAAGGTCTTCTAGACTAGGCATTATATCAAGACACATTTTTTAAAAGAAGTTCTTTATCCTGTTAGTGATTCACTGAACCATGAGACCATCATGTCCTTTCCATAATGCTAGATGAGAGGGGAACCTCTGAGAGAGAGGAGTATGGAAAAGGCTTAGGAGTGGAGCTGGTTGAGAATTTTTTGATGCAATATTTTTTTGTTGGAAAACACTGACTTATCAAACCAAAACTCTTCGGGGGCTGGGGGGGGGAGAGTTTCGACAAAAATTTAGTTGGGAAGATTTCTCAGATCCAGGATGGAATTTCTGGTCAAAACAGAGGGCCAGCCAGATGCTCACTGAAGAATAGCCAATTGGTAAGGGCACTCAACTGGGATGTGGGAAGCCCAGGTATAAATGCTTGCTCTGCCTGATTCAGCGCAGGAACTTGAACCTGTGTCTCCAAGCTGAGTGGGTGTGGGTGATGGTGGTGGGGTGTGTGTGTGTGTGGGGGGGGTTAATGACATTTTTTGGAAAGGTCTCGGTTTCATTCTGATGCATAATGACAACAAATGCCCACACCTCAACATTTTTTGCAAAACAGAATTCTCATTTTCCACCCATCCCTATTGATAACCACTGCCCTAAAACATCCAACATTCCCCCTCCATCCCCCTTCCCACTCTACCCTCCTCAAGGATTCTGAAATGAAACCAAACAGCAACACAATGCCATAACATTGTATGATCTTCTTTTAAGTGTCTAAGGTTTTTTTTGTCTTTTCTTTGCTGCATCACCAAACCTGCTGAAATCCAGTGTTTGGATCTGTTCCCACCCTATGCTGATATAAATCTGTGTGTTTGTGGTATGCTCTTCTTAAGCCCTGGTGGAAGAGTGTTAACATGAACTGAGCACTTGGCTGACTGCCTGGGATGAAATGAACTTTCCCCTGCAATCACCACATCAGAACTTTCATTCACAATCTAACACGGCAGCAATCTTATAAAGGAATTGCTCTCTGGTCCTTTTGGCAACAATAACCTGTATTTGTTCTGGTGCCATACTGGAATATGATGATTTTTTTTAAGATACCGAGTTCTCTTTATAATAACTGAATAGATGGTGGAGCAGTGGTTCTCAAACTTTGGTACTGGTGGACCCCTTTCACATACCAAGCCTCTGAGTGCGACCCCCCCCTTACAAATTAAAAATACTTTTTATATATTTAACACCATTATAAATGATGGAGGCAAAGCAGAGTTTGGGGTGGAGTCTGACGGCTTGTGACCCCCCCCCCATGTAATAACCTTGTGACCCCTAAGGGGCCCCGACCCCCAGTTTGAGAACCAGTGGTAGAGTCTATTCATATCCTCCTCCTGCAAAAGCTTCTTCTGTTTCTTCCTATTGCCAGCTGTGGCAGACTTTGTATCTCTTTGCATTTGGCTTTGCTGACACCAGCTGATAACCTTCAGAGGCCAAATTCTGCTAGAAGTTACATGAGTGTAAATGTGGTGTTACACCACTTGAATGAGGTGCTGGGCTCAAGCAATTAAGGTGCCAGTGCTCAAGTAGTTTTTTTACATTCATAACTGATGCAGCCAGCTCAGAGGTGCCAGGGCAGTGAACTGCCAACCCTAGAGGTGCCAGGGCTCAGCACTGGCACAAATTAAGCACTGCCACTTACTAAATTTTCCACTGGTGTCGCTGAGAGCAGCAGAATTTGGTTCCTGGTGTCTATTGTATTGCTAGGCTGGTGAAATGCCACTCATGCAAAGCTGTTAATTTCACACAGTTCTAACACTGACACACATATGGACATGCCAAGGGTCCCTGTTGACTTTCTCCAGCCAATAGTATCACAGGTAGCTTTCTGGCAGGATAGTGAGCCGTGAACCTATGGTTCACCATGTTGGGGCTGATCAGAATTAGCAACTTGAACTGGGCATGTAAAGTTTGCTATTAGTTGAACATATAACAATATCTGTGGTCTGGGCCCCATTACCGTATTGTCTGAACATCTCCCAATCCTTAATGCATTAATCCTCACAACACCCCAGTGGGACAGGGAAGTGCTATTATCTTCATTTTACGCATGGGGGAAACTGAGGCACAAAGAGACAAAGTGATTTGCTCAAGAGCACACAGCCACTGTGGTTGAGCAGGGAATGGAAGCCCTGTCTGCTGAGTAATGTACTAATCACTGGATCATCCTTCCTCAGTGGGGGATACAATTCATCCATGGGATTTATCTCTAATTTATTACACTAGCAGTGAATTTTGTCCCAGTATATGAATGCCTAACAGTGGTTTTGCTGACAGATTTGAAGCTCCTGATGCCCATTTTGTAGGCCACTGCTACAGAAATCAATGACGAGCTTGAAACCTCTAGGCTTGGACATAGGAGGGATTTGCAGAGTCTTCCTAAAGAGTTGTGTTCTGAGTGCATGTTCTTCAAAAGCTCATCACAAGAAGAAAACCTCATTAAAATTAGTCCAAGGATCCACTAACTTCCACTGTGAGCTGCTGCTGAATGAAAGGATCAGCTGCACAAGATGAAGCCAGCTGAGTCAGATATCCTTAAGCTACCCTCCCCATGAAAAGGTATCTGAGGCACATCATGTGATTTAGAGAGGCACCAGCCTGAAACAGGTGTTTGGTGGCTTAGCTACAGAGTATGTGTCAAAATGAACCCCAAAATATGCTTCCGAATCCAAATATTTGAAATGCATGGAAACAAATACAGAGATTCATATGGCTGTGCATACTGGCCAGCCCGTGAAGGCTAGAGAACATAAATACATACATATGTGGGAAGAACATATTTTCTATGGGTTAGAAATGGTCTAGGCCAGCTGGAAGATAAGTGTAGCAAGTGAAGCAGCTGTCAATTGCAATACAAGCCTGGATAGTGCTTCAGCCTGATGATGCCTGTAGTGTGTAGGTGTCCTAACTAGATCATTTCCTAGATCATGCCTACAAATGTATCTGTAGTGAGCTGGGCTTGACAAAGGACACCGGGCATGCCTCCTGGGCCTCTCCTCAACTGCTATCAAAAGCAGTTCTGTCCCCGGTAAGGATCTATATAGCAAAGCATTCTAGAATGGGAGATGCATGTTGAAGATAGCAGGACAGCTCTTTCCAGCATTGCCTGTTTCAGACCCCCACTGTTAAACATGGTTCATTTGTATTGTGTACTAATGCAATGGGAGTCTCCGATCTGTCTGTAATTTTCTGCTCAGTTACATGCAGCTAGATAGTACTAACATCCTGAATTAAACCTACAAAAGCTGGAGAAGTGAGCAGAACTAGATAATTGGGGCTGGCTTTAACTGCACATCTAAAATTTGAATGCACCTCTATTGTGCATGCAAATGGCCAATTATCCAGCTAAGTATTTAATTTGGGGAGTAAATGCCCTTCCTAGAGGGGAATGATTTCTGGAAGAATCTATTGATGTTTGGTGAACTTGTAGGTTTATGACATCACAGATACGAAGGGAGGGAGCCTTGATTAATTTAGAGATGAAGTGATTTTCCTTCAAGTTGATTAATTTGGAATCCATTTTATGGCCTATTTAACTCTTCACACCTGTCAGAGCTGGAAGGAAGGATCTCTTTAAAGATTCAACACATCTGATTTTTCAAGGCTTGCTAAGAAAGCTCCTAGTACATATGGCTGAGTCCTTCAACTAACACCTCCAGCAAAACCAAAGTGACAGGGACTATCTGAAGTGTCAAGACCTAAGGTAACAAAGAGACCTTTATTTTTATTTTCTGTCCCTGTATCGTAAAGATACAGTGCCCTGGCCCTTGCTCAATTGCCAGGAGAAGGGGAAGAGATTCCCCACTTTCTTGTAGAAGGGTTTGAGCCCATCTCAGCTCTTGTGCTTGGAGGTGGGTGAAGAGCATGGGGGCTGCTCCCTCCATGCACCTCTGGGGGAGGGCATGTTGCCCAAGGACACCGAGGTGAGTCGACACCCCTCTCCAGCCTGCAGCGATCAGGTGCAATGGAGAAGCACTCTGCACCATCACAAGGGATACCATGGTGTTCTCATGGCCCTTGCACCCCAAAGATTGTGGTAGGGGTTAGGGAGGAGAGGTACTATGCAGTGTGATTCTCCCCAGGCAGTAGGTCTCTGTGCTGCCACATAGGCTACCTGTCACAATATAGCCCTAGTATGTATGGCACCATTTCTCAAAGTGAGAGATGAAGTAGTGAGAGTAAGTGATAAAATGAATATTTATGTAATGAATGGTAATGGATCTCTGGGACCCATTGTGGTGCATGCTGTAGATTCTTAGGACTTGTTCCTCTGCCCAGGGAGATCAATGGAAGTAAGTTCACACCCTTATTTTGAACATTTATAAAATGTTTGGTACTCAAATGAGCATGAGTGTTTCAAAGCAACTATTTGCCTGGGTAAAGTATTGTATTTAGATAACTCAAGGCATGTTCAGCAGCTTCTCTTGTGCCAGTGATGTCTTGTGTGTGTATGGTAAAGGCCTGTGCTTTTGGTGTTGAAAGGTTGAGCCCTTTGTATCTGTATGTAGGTGGCCATGGCTTCTTTCCATCTGTCTCACTTAGGAGTTGAAGTGGGAGTGTAGAAATATCAAGAGATTGGCTGTTCTCACAGAATATATTCATTATTATTTACAGCTGCACCTAGAGATCTCCCAGGGCCCCAGTGTGCCAGGTACTGTACGTGCATTTAGAGCCAGTCACTGCCCCAAAGAGCTGATGATTTAAATAGACAAGATGAAGGCTGAGATGGTAAAAACTTACACGGAGAGGTGAACTAACTTGCCAAGGACATCAGCGTGGGTGAGTGGCAGAGCTGGAATAAAACCCAGGTATCCTGACCCTCATGCTGCCTCTCATTTCTTCCTTGGCTGAAAGCAGAAAGGAATGGGAATTCCCTATGCCAAGTAGAACTTGGGGGGCCTTGCAGGGCAGCTTCCCATCTGGTTCAGAAACAGGTGATGCAGAGCCAGCCATTTTCTTAGGGTCACTGATTGATTTACAAAAAGTTCACAAGTCCAGTTTCCTTGAACAGAGGTGGTAACAAATGTCACACAGGGATCTCCCTCTTCCAGAAACATCAGGTCAGGCACCATTACCCCACCCCCAGAAAGAGATCCTGTCTCTCTCCTAGGTCTCGCGTCAATCTCATTGCTTAATTCAGTCTCTTCTTCCTGCCTCAGTCCCTGGGTTTTGCACCTGGGAAGCTCCTCGTCCCAGGCTGCTCACTGGGACCATAATGGCCTGGAAAAGTGAGCCTCTTGTCCTGCCTCGACACGAAGGAAATTCAGAGCTCCAGGTGCTAGACCAAGGAGAGTGCTGTAATCCACACAGGGCCCTTAAAGACACTTGATGTGGTGACTGCATAGCATCATGCCTCTTTCTATGGGGAATTTCATCCTGGAGGCTCATACATCAGTGACTCCTAATGGATAGCCATTATTGTCATCAAACTGTAACAGAGTCCTAGGAGCAGCAAAGAGTCCTGTGGCACCTTATAGACTAACAGATGTATTGGAGCATGAGCTTTCGTGGGTGAATACCCACTTCTTTGGATGCATGACATTCACCCACGAAAGCTCATGCTCCAATACGTCTGTTAGTCTATAAGGTGCCACAGGCTCTTTGCTGCTTTTACAGATCCAGACTAACACGGCTACCCCTCTGATACTAGACTCCTAGGAGAATTCCAACCCAATTCTGCAGACTCAAGTTTAAGCATCCAGGCTTTGAGGGATTGTTTTGAAATAAGTTAATGAAGATTTTGGGTCAGATTCTGTGCTGTGCCTCTGAGATGCACCACAAAATTTGCAGGCCTGTGGGAGCGGGGGGGAGGTCATGGTGACTTTAAGCCACCTTTCTGCCTCTCGATCCTAGGCTGTTCTGGGGGCTGTGGTAATTACAGCTACCTTCCCTTGACACCCTGTGTCTGCAGCACAGCCTGGAATCTCTGCAGCACTGTCCCCACAACATGCCTCTTTCACCCCAGCCCCACCCTGTCATGTCCCCTACCTTGGAGCTTGCAAAGGGGTCCTTGGAAAGCAGTCTGATGTCTGTCTTCTGCAGTGCCTGAGCTGGGGGAATCCCCTCTCTACCAGTTACAGGGCTTTTAGGGCCCCTTCATGCTGGTCTGGCCCTCTTAGGCAATGTGAAGGGGCTGTAGCGCACAGGTGATGATATCATTTGAGTTTTGCTCCTCGCTAGTTGAGACATAACTATCGGACAAGCCTTTACCGCACAACTCCCCAGAAATACCCACGCAGCCTGTGAGTCAGTTGACACTAAGGTTTAAAGTTCTGTGGGTCAAAACCTTAGCCAGAAATATAGTTCAGAGATGAGTCAGTCTCATGCATAGTAATATGGCAAGTGAATAAGAAAACGGACATGTTTGAAGAAAGGGGATGAAATGGGAAAGATCAGAGGGAGGCAAGAGAACTGAAGTGGTGGGGGGAGGGCAGAAAACAGCAAAGAAAATGGTTAAAGGGTGGAAAGAGAGAAAATAGCATGGGGATAAGGGAGAGGGACAGAAGAAGAGAAAAAAACAAAGTAAAAACAAACTACACCAAAACACACAAGAATTACCTCTCCTACTGGTAACATTTCTGAGTATTTACTTCTTTCTCAGATCAGCACAACCAAACCAACTCCCCACCTACCACACATTCAAACAGCATTAGAAGTTTGACTCTAAACCAGGGCCAGGAAATTCTGAACCTCTGACATTTACTTTTGTTTCTAGGTATTGGAGCGCCACAACATACAAGATCACTCATCAGTACAGATCCCTGTACAGTTAACTCTGTCGAGGCAGCTGAGAAAAAAATGTGGTAGCCTCAGCTACATTTCTTCATTTATTTCAGGCTAGATGTAGTTTCCAGCTTCCTCAAGTTTAGACTCCGGGGAAGGACTGGGGTTCAGTTACTGTGCGCTGTAGAAAAGAAAAAAACCACCAAATGTTTTCAGATGCAAGTGATACATGAAGGGTTTATTTTTAAAGCACATTTTTGACCTGTCTGAGCAGAATTTAGTTTTTGAACCGTAACACTGAATTGTGTAAACATGCTTGTTACTAACAGAGATCTTGGTGAAGCGTGCCCATGGAACTGCCATATGTGTTCATTCTAAGCTCTCTGATGACACTGCCGTTGAGGAAAGATTATTGCACGTGAATAGCATCACGTGTTTACAGCAAACACACAAAAGTTAAATAAAAACCATCCAATACTCTTGCTGGGAGGTTACAACCTCACTATTTTATTTCTTAGAATCCAGAACGATAACACGCAGTAACCAAAACAGAGACAAAACAAGCTGCTCCCTAAAGCAGAGAGGTATAACTCACTCCACCTTTTTATCAGCTAGCTGTCTGCAGACTGTCTGCTGCTAGGCCTAGCTCCCACACTTCCCCACAGAGCCCCTTCCCGGGCAAGCAGGATCAGGAAAAACTCCTGAAATTTAAAGTGACAGCTTACCATTTTAACACAGATCTCAGTACACTAGAAATAGTGGCTGCTTTTCCAAATGACATAATCCTGAAGTCTATACATCTTTCCATGAAACAGCCATCTGTTGGTGCTGATTGGAGCACAAACACAAATAGGGCTGAAGTCTTAGGTGGGGCCCCAGAAAAGAGCCGGGTTCAAACTGTTGAGAGGTGGCGAGTGAGGGCATCAAACCATTATTTGTCTCCCATTGTAGTTTTGATACTCCAAAAGGTGGTGGTGGTAGAATCAATCCCGCACAGGAGTTGCTGATTTTAGCAGAAGAGAAAGGGACCATCACTGGCCACTTACACAGCTTATGATTAAGGACAGCTCTACATATGGGGTCTGATCCAGAGGGGTCTGATTTGAAGTTAATAGAAAGTGTTGGGCTTTGGATCTGGCCCACAGACAGGAGAGTGGGCCATCTCAATCGTTTGAATACACACAGAGCTCAATTCACATCCTGGAATAAGGGCTCAGAGGCATTTAAGGAACAAAAGGCATCTGACACAACTACATGACTGTTAACTAGAAGTGGTCAGAAAATAGGCTTCCAAAAGTTTAGAGGAAAATGAAAAAGAATACGTATTCACTGAAGTTTTTCCACAGGAAAGTTTGACTTTATGAAAAAAAAAAACCAAAATTTCAGTTTTTGATTTCAGTTTTGACTAATGCTTCCCTAGTTCTTCATGAGAGTTGGAATTCGGGTGCTTCAGGCTCCTATTCTACTCTGTAGGCTGGGCTCCCTGGATTGACTACATCTCCCATGATGCAACACTTTCTCCCCCTCTTGACGATGGAAGGGGATGCGATAAAGTAGTCAGATCCTGGCTGTGGTGCTTCATGGGAGATAGATTCTGGATGGGGAGCCTGGCCCACTGAGGAGAATGGGGACATGAGGAAAACAAACTGCACCTCCATGGGGAACCTCGGCAGACTATCCAAATATAAATATTTTTGTTTTCCTGAATTTTGGGGTATGCATTTGGGGGCGGAGGGAATCAGTGTTCTACACAAAGCAGAGACTGTCTGCAAAACCTTGCATTTAACCAAAACTCCAATTTTCCTTTGAAAACACAGTTTTGATGGAAAATACTTGACCGGCTCTACTGATGACCTTATTAGAGGTGGACTCAAGCTTCAAGATTGGGATCTGGCTCCACATCCAATCATCCCCACAGCTAGGGAGTCTGGCTCTGGGGTTAAAGTTTTTCTTCCATCTTTTACTTTGTTATTAACAGAAAATTAAGTTTTGTGATGGAAACAAACATCTTTTGTTCAGACTAGCTGTGTGTGGAACAGGTTAGACAAACACCTGTCAGGAATGGTCTAGTTCAGGGATCAGCAACCTTTGGCATGCGGCCCGTCAGGGAAATCTGCTGGCGGGCCAGGAGGGTTTGTTTACCCGCAGTGTCTGCAGGTTCGGCCCACCGCAGCTCCCACTGGCCATGGTTCACTGTTCTAGGCCAATGGGGGCTGCGGGAAGCAGTGCGGGCCAAGGGATGTGCTGGCCGCCGCTTCCCGCAGCCCCCTTTGGCTTGGAATGGTGAACTGCGGCCAGTGAGAGCTGTGGTCGGCCGAACCTGCGGACACTGCAGGTAAACAAACCAGCTTGGTCCACCAGCAGATTTCCCTGACGGGCCGCGTGCCAAAGGTTGCTGATCCCTGGTCTAGTTATTACACAGTCCTGCCTTGAGTGC
Source organism: Terrapene triunguis (assembly GCF_002925995.2). Lineage (NCBI taxonomy): Eukaryota > Metazoa > Chordata > Testudines > Emydidae > Terrapene > Terrapene triunguis. Next base: position 96,752,742 of record NW_020664409.1, read on the forward strand.
AAGGGACTGGACTAGAAGACTCTTGGGGTCCCTTCCAATCCTACACCTCTCTGGGGTTGGGTTCTCAAAATGTTTTGCAGCAGGTGCACCTCACAAAACACAAGGTGATATTGGTCCCAGGCTAATTTGAGCCAGACAGGCCAGCCTACTACCAGGGCCGGCTCCAGGCACCAGCGAATGAAGCAGGTGCTTGGGGCGGCCAATGGGAAGGGGCGGCACGACCGGGTATTCGGCGGCAATTCGGCAGCGGGTCCCTCAGTCCCTCTCGGAGTGAAGGACCCGCCACCGAATTGCCGCCGAGGCATGAAGTGGTGCGGTTGAGCTGCCGCCGAAGTGCCACCGATCGCGGCTTTTTTTTAAAAAAAAAAGTCGCCATTTGGGGCGGCAAAAAAAGCCTGAGCCAGCCCTGCTTAGTACACTGTGGAGCAGGGTTAAGGAACCGGATAGCGACTCCAGAATGGCAGTACAGAGAGGGAGGAATGAAATCAGTGACTTTGGGTCAAGCTTAAAGACTACTTGAGGAGGATTAATGTCAGTGGACATATGATCGCTGCTTGTCTGTCTTTCCCTACCTACAACAGCAGCCTTTTTCCTGTTCCCTTACGTCACTCGCAGTGTCACTACTATGAGCATAACCACATGAAAAAAACTGAAGCCTACAGCTTTGATGGTCTACGTTTCGCTTTCACCAGTATTGCACAGGAAACTATGCAGACCTGTAATCCCAGCTAAAAAGCCTATGAGTAATATTCTGTCCTGATGCACACCTGTTGAATGGGTAAATTGGATTGCACTGGGTGCACGTCATGGCAGACTTAGACCCATTGTCTTTTCTGGGGGATTTACACAGTCTTCCCCACTAGCTGTCAATAATTACAACACCAAACCTTTAAACCAACAAAAGGTTAGGGATGGTAGGTTCAATCCTCACTATAATTCAGTAGCTACTGAAAATATAGAATGAACCCATTTCTTTAAGATAGCTATGGGTGTTTTTAAGACCAGTTCACATTAAGATTAATAGCCTTTGGAGAGTCCAGAGCAGGGATTCAGTTAATATTCCTAGATGTTTGATTAGCTGTCAGAATTTAACGGTCCTAAAGGAACTGTGATGCAATACAGTTTATAGACTAGTGAGCCATCAATAGATCTTTCCCAAGATTTTCTAGATTTGTTACTAATAGGGATTAGATGCTACACCACTGATGCGTCAGTTACATAAAAGCCACATCTCAGACAGGTGTATCAGGTAACAGAGAGAAATTAGATATGTGCCAGTCTGGATAGATCATACAGCTCAGTTTAGTTAAGCAATTTGAAATAGCGCTTCTTGCTTATTTCCAAACAGCTAAGTGGCCTGGATCCGGAGACAAACACTTTATGGTTAAAATTTGAATCCCTTCACCCTGCAGATCATGAATATGGCCAGTCTAAGTGACCATGACTTCCTGTCAATGTTACTGCCATCTTCTGCTTGTTTGTTATATAAGCTTATCATGCCTTGTGTTAAATTAGATTGTAAACTCTTCAGGGCAAGAATTGTTTTTCCCTACATGTTTGTACAGCACCTAGCATACCAGGGCCCTGATTCTGATTGGGGCCTAATATAAATAATGATGCTTGTTTCTATAAAATAGTGTTCCCTTTTCAGGTTGGATGTATCGGATGCTGCCTGTTTCTCTGGCCTAGATAATACAGGGTGTATGTATCCGACAGGGGCAGTTTTCATAATATTAAGAAATACTTCTGTTTGGAAAAGACTTATACAGAGTCATTTTCTGTGAAATATTTGAAGTTTTTTGGTATTTATTCACCGCTTACATCCTGCAAGCAGTACTTGAAATATCACTAGAAAACCCAGAGGTTCGGAGAATTTTGGCTGTCAAATAAGGATCCTGCACCACTGAATACAATGGGAGTTTTGCCAACAACTTGCATAAGAGCTAGAACGTGCCCTAAGTTCAGGTAAATTTCCAGTAGGCCTCTAAAGATCTGGATGTTTATCTAACCCACACCTCACCTTCAAGCCATTTGAGGTTGATGCCATCACTTAAAACTATGTGCATACATGCTGCAGATGGATGCACGCAAGCACACAATTATCTCACACATACATCCCAAAGATGCCACAACATAGTTTGCTTTTGTTTTGCCCCTTGAGCTACTTTTACTGCTCCAGAAGAAGCTGTTTCTGGTGCACTGTCAGCTGTTGGATGCACCTGCCCTGGATAGATGACAGGTTAAGGAGTATACTCTGGCTGGTTACATGCCTGGAAACAGAAAGCTAATTTCAACAAACAACTGTTGATGCAAAAGGTCACCAAACTCTCTCCAACCAGGGCCGCCCAGAGTTGGGGGCAAGTGGGGCAATTTGCCCCAGGCCCTGCAGGGCCCCCCACGAGAATACAGTATTCTATAGTATTGCAACTTTTTTTTTATGGAAGGGGCCCCCAAAATCGCTTTGCCCCAGGCCCCCTGAATCCTCTGGGCGGCCCTGTCTCCAACTATAGGTGGGATGAAGCTTTGAGAAGTGTAGACATTGCCAAGAACATGATCCTAGTATACCACAAGTGACACACGGGAGTCTCAAAGACAAGAGGAGGGATCCTGGAAGGGTACAATAGGACCAGGTCCTGCTGACCTGAAAAACCAGATACAGGACCCAAGTCTTCCATGTGGTAGCATAAAGCATGAAAAACAGGTTTCTCCCTCAGAGGTTACAGAAAATAACGGTTCCATTGTAATATGATTTATGGAAAGATGGCCTCTAGAGTTGCTTCATGCATCAGCCACATGAATGCATCAGTTGCATGCTGAGTTAACCAACCACACCACAAAACCAGTACTTAACCACTTGATTCGAAAGGCTAACATGAAGGAAAGGGCCACTTTATATAATCAGAACCATTTTGCCCATCTCTATTAAGTGCATGCTTGATTTTTCAGACCAAGATAGTAGATGTAACTAGAGCTGGGTAAAATTTTTCAAACAAATAGTTTAGATGAAAAATGCAGTTTGGAGTGATACAAATTTTTTTTTTGCAAATTTGACGTGAGGCATTTGGCCATTCACAAAATGGCCAGAAGAGGAAGAAGAGGTGGTGGTGTGGCTGCTGCCGCCCTCTCACCCCCCCACCTTTAGACCAGTGATAGGGTACTAACTTGCGATGAAAAGTCTAGGAGACTTAGGTATTATTATTATTAAATCATTCTCACTCTCTGGTACAAATAATGCTCAGTAATGCAGGAGGCTCTCTTAAGGATGCCTTCTTATTTTCATATGAATCTCATTTGGGAGAGAAAGAGAAGGGAAAAGGATGAGGCGGGGGGACCCAAATGCTTAGTTACATCAAATTAGCCCACTGACTGACACCAGTTAAGGCTCTCCCCCACTGTTCTGTATAGTTAGTTTTCTGATATTTCCCCTTACCATAGCTATTAAATTGCTGATTAGCCTCCAGGAGGGTCCACTCCAAGCACTGTTTTGATAAAGAGCTTCTTGGCGGCTTTTCTCCCACACACATTATATATAAAACTAGCTTGGTTAAATGGACAGCAAAGGTCATAATTTCACAGGGAAATGGCAGACTAATGGGATAAAGATTAGAATACATTAAAAAAAGCCCCGCAACCCTCTGACGTTTATCAAGGACAACACTTTTATCATAAAGTACCAGGTGCTTCTGAGTCCTTCAGTTAGGCCTTCACAAGACATCCTGCATCATAACCAACTAAGGAAGGGGGGCGGAAAACCACACAAGCAAATATTTAAAAAGCCAGGGGAAAAATTCCAGTGGTTTAAAGCACGGATTGAGCTACTATTGCTCTTTGACCAGAAGTAGGATTAAAAGTTCAAAAGGGCAGGTCACATAAAGGCACTGGGGGCAGAGCAGGTCTTGCAGGAACATGACCTAGGAAATACTGGCTAGTCAAAGTGTGATCCCATACACAGCATGCTACCAATTAGCATTTAAAGACCAAATGTGGAACGCATTAGTACTTCTGAGCATTCAGTATGTTTTCAAAAGGCCTGAGATTGTTCTTTACAAAGATTCCTGTGTAGTTCGGTTCAAACTGAGTTTGGGGAAGTCTTGAGACTTTGCCTGGACTACAGAACAGATCTGCTGCAAATTCCCGTGGACACAAGAGTACATCAAAAACAGCTTAAATTGGAAAGTAGTAAAATGTTGCCTCTCGTGGACCAAGGATGGATTTTCAGCTGTTCAAAGCGGTGTTTGCCTCATTGTTTAATTAGAGCCATAAGTCTGCATTACTCTTAATACAAGAATAAAATATATAGACTTCAATGGAGCTGCACCAATTTATATCAACTGAGGATCTGACCCATGTCCCCTGCCCTACAGACTTTGCTATCAAAGGCCTGATCTTGCACACACTTCCTACCATGACCAGTGATCTCTTGCCACTTCATGGTAGCAACTATTTGCAGGATGGTGCCTTAAGATGGCATTTAAGAGATGACTATGATAGCGGGGGAGGGAGTTGAAGGAGAAAGGAAAAGGTAAAGAAGGCCCCTCCTCTTCTGCTAGAGAAGAAAATTAAATTTACTAACCATAAAGGACCTAACCATTCACTCCTTGTGCTTCTAAACTTTCCAGCTAATTAAGCTGGGCCCAAATTGGTGTGTGTTAGGGTTACCATATTGCAGTCCTGGAAAAAGAGGACACTCCAAGGGGCCCTGGCTCCGCCCCAACTCCGCCCCTTCCCCGCCCCGACTCCGCCCCCTCCCCTGAACGCTCCGCCCCCTACTCTTCCCCCTCCCCTGCTTCCCGCGAATCAAATGTTCAGAGAACGGAGTGGTATCTAGTAGTCAAAGACCCTTCTTCCCCGTCCCCTCCAGTCTATGTCTATCCTATTGCTGTCTAACCCGCCCCAGCTCCTCATCTGATTTCAACTGCCCCCCACTACCGCTCTGGATTCCTTGTCCCAGTTTCCTGGTCCTGTCTCACTCTCCTCTCTCCCCGCCCCCATCCCTCAGATGGGATGTTCGTTCCAGATTGGCAAAATTATAAGGCTTCCCAACATTTCAACACTTCCCATTCTAAATTTTCGGTTGCTTAACTATAGGCTAGTTCTGCCTACAACAAAGCATATTCAGAACCTCTGATTAAAGGGATTATAAGTATAGCAACCTCCATCATAACTAGTCACCAAAGATTGAACCCGAGCCATCCAGACTTAAAAGCATGAGCTTCTACTACTTGAGTTCAAGCTATAACTCCCTTAGCTGGTAGCTATACAGTTATCCTCTAAAAATCCACCACAGGAGGGCACAAAACACATGTTGGACAGTGAATTACAAAAGTGCCAAATATTATTATTAGACCTGCAATACTTTTCACAATGAACATCAGCGGGGGATAAACTGGGAGTTTAAGAATATTTGGAAAACAATTTTAGAATAACATTCAGTGCTGATTTTATTTCAGCCCACATCTTAATAGTTTTGAATACAAGATCACAATTTTCAGCTCAATTGGTCTGAACATGCAGAGCTTTAAAATTGCTATACTCTAAACTGTATATTAACTACAATTTTATAAACCTGCATGTCAGAGAACTGTGTGCCACTACTACTAGACAGTGGCACAAGGCAATTCAGTGTGAATCACAGAAATGTAGGACTGGAAGGGACATCAACAGGTCATCTAGTCAAACCCCTGCACTGAGGCAGGACTGAGTAATAACAACTAGACCATCCTTGACAGGTGTTTGTCTAACCTCTTAAAAAACTCCAATGACTGCTATTCCATAACCTCTCTAGGTAATTTGTCCAGTGCTTAACTACCTTTACAGTTAGGAAGTTTTTCCTAATGTCTAACCTAACTCTCCCTTGCTACAATTTAAGCCCATTGCTTCTTTTTCATGCATGTCCTGAGTGGGACGGGGGTGGGTCCAGGCAGTGGGATTGGGGGGAGGGAGGTCGAGGGAGTCGGTGGGTGTGTGGGGATGGACCGGGGGAAGCAGGGTGGAGGAACTGAGGGGGACAGGACTGGGACTGGGGGG
>NW_020664409.1:96758868-96776466 GCF_002925995.2 Terrapene triunguis
GGGTAGAGAGAGCTGTGTAGAGTGGGGTGGGGTGGGGGAGACAATGGGGCTGGGTAGGGGGGTTGGGGAGAGGGACAGGGTCTGGAGGGGATGAGACAGAAGGGAGCAGTACTGGAATGGTGGGAAGTTGAGGGGGTGGGACAGCAGGGGGAGCGATGGGGGTGGGATGACGGGAGAGGCTGAAGAAGAGATTTGGGGTAGGGCAAGGCTAAGGGCAGTGGGTTGGGGGGAGCAGGGGGACTGTGGGGGAGGCTGTTGGAACGGGGGCAGGGACTGAGGGCAGTGGGTTCGGGGTGGGAGGTACAGGGGGGCCTGCGGGGGAGGCTGAGGGAACAGGGTCAGGGTAGGGCCTGAGGGCAGTGGGTCTGAGGGGAGCCCCCCCAGAGGGACCTGCCAGGGGGCCAGGTGAGCCCAGCAGTGCTTACCTGGAGCGGCTCCCAGGAAGCATCCAGCAGGCAGGTCCCTCCCAGTCCCTCTGGCCCCTTCCTAGGGTCGGGTCGAGGGGAGGGGGGCAGGGGTGGGGGGGGCTCTCTGCCCGGCGACCGCTGCCTGCTGCCAGAGTCTACAAGCCCCGCCCCGCTGCAGCACGCAGGGGAGTGAGACCTCCCTGCCTCTCTGTGTGCCGGGGCAGGGGCAGGGCTGTGCTCTGCAGGCTCCTGCCGGCCAGGCGGGGGGCCCTGTGGGCGGACACCGCCACACCGAGAGCTCTCAGCTGCGCGCTACCCCAGGGCCCAGGGAGGAAAGGTGAGTGGCGCCGGCGGTGCCGGCTTGCCGCGGTTCCCCCAGCGCGGCTGCCCTGTCCTCGCTTTTGGGTCTTTAAATAGCCGTCTGGGGGGAAATCCCGGACATTTTTAGCTTTTTACAAATTCCCCCTGGACGGCTATTTAAAGACCCAAAAGCCGGACATGTCCGGGGAAACCCAGACATATGGTAACCCTATCTTTGCATTTGAAGTGCTTGCAAACATTTTATTTGTATTACTTTTCTGGTGTTTCCAATGCCTATTCCAGGCCCTACTGTGCTTTCAGTTGGGAACTTGAGGAAGAATGGAATGATCTTAGGGTTAGGTTGCTAGCCTGGGATTTGTGAGACCATTTGATTCATTGCTCCACCACAGGCTGCTTATGGGCAAGTCACTTAGTCTCTCTGAACTTCAGATCCCCATCTGTAAAATGGGAATAATAGCACTTCCTTATCTCACAGGGGTGCTGTGAGGGTAAATAAGACTGTGAGGTGCTCAAGGAACTATGGTAATAGAGGCCATATAACTTCCAAAGATAGAAGTCCACAAGAGTCTCTCCATTGACTTACATGAATTTAAAATCAGAATCTCAGTGCTATGTATTATTTAAAATACTACATAATAGTAATGCAATACCATTATTGTCCAGTCCTATAATAATAGCAACACTGACCCACCATAACCCAACCATCTTGATCACACACACCTAGAATTTTCAGACATCATTCTATGGACCCTGTTTTGCCATAAATGCCTACAGATCAAGAAGAGTTTTGTAGCATCCCCAGAAGGTAGTCAAATTAAGGCTCTTGCAAACCAGCTAATGTTTTCAACATTCTTGTGAAGTAATAACTATGATCTCTACGGGAAACCGAGACAATCTTTCTGTGTGTGGAGAATACGGGTGGCTTTCCTCTGTGATCTTTCACTGGCGTATACATGTTTATCAGAGCTGGTTCAAAACAGGAAAACTAGTTGGTTGGGTTTTGTTGTTGTTTGTTTTTTAAATGAAGGATTCAAAACAGATGTATATTTTCATTTCTTTACCCCAAAACTTTTTCTGTTTTTAATATAATACCCAAATTTAATTTTAATTGAAAACATTACCAAACTGGCTATTCAATAGTTTTCATTTACTGCAAATCTGATATATGGACGGACAAAAAAAATTGGATAACCATTTTGATCATTTTTAGTGTTACTCATAAAAATATTTTTTTAAAAGCAACGTTTTTAGCCAAAAATGTTGTTTATATTGTAAACAACTTTCATGTTTTGATGTCAATTTTTTGTGTTTAAAAAAGTAGTCTGCAGAAAAGGCCATTTTTGGACAAAAAATTGTTTAAAAACATTGTTCAGTTCTAGGTGGGTTTTTTTCCCCCCTAGTAGAGCATGCTGTTCATAGATTTGTAAAGTTCAAACCCAGAGGGACCATGAGATCAACTAGCCTGACCTCTTGTATCTCACAGGTCATTACATTTCACCCAGCTATGCCTATGCCGAGCCCAGTAATTTGTCTGACTAAAGACAATAGGCACTTTTCAAGCACGAGAGGGAAAGATCCCTGCCCCAAAGCTGAGAGTCTAAAAAGACAAAACAGAGATGGCAGTGGAGAGAAAGGGATGGCAGCATAAAAGTAAAATGGTGACTCTGCGGGAGTCCTCCTGTTTGTACTAGGTAAGGAGGAGGGGAGTGTTGCCAGATCCCATTCTGCCATCCCAGAGACAGCCAGTTGTCTTGAAGTAAGGAGATCTGGGCTATATTACCATCTCTGCCATTCGCATTCTGTGTGATCTTGAGCAAATCACTTACCTTCCCTGTGCCTCAGTCTTCCCAGCAGTAAAATGGGAGTAATTAATCTTTTGTCCCCCTTGATAAAGCATTTTGAGATGGATGCTAAGTGCCTAATAAAAGCTAATTATTATTATGAACGAGAGTCAAGGAATGCTCAGATCCACCAGCTGTTGGCATAAGTGGGTTAATGGACTCCACCCAAGGCATGTGTACATTTTCTCTATGTAGTAGAATTTGACCAAGCTACAGGGAGATCCTGCTGTTACAAAACATTTTCCCTGACTCTACCTTTGATCTCTATCCTCGAGGTCACTTCAATTTTCTGATCTTCTGAGAACAAGTTGGTGGTTTTTTAGAAGCACCTAGTACACATCGAGCGGCTGTTATCTGGCTTACAAGTAGCATCTTCTCTCATGTAATGGGGGTATAAACAGAAGATGGAAACTTATAGTAAAAGGTCAGGAATTTTTAAAAAGTGTGGGAGATTCAGTAATGGTGTTTTCTCTCTCTCCCTATCTCCCAACTCCCTGATCCTCTGTTTTTGTCTAATCAGCATGTGGGACAAATGTGGGCTCCTACCCAAATGTGTAATATGATAAGTGCTCAGTGATCTAATGCCTGGTGTGGTGGCCTCTGGAAATAGGCAGTAGTGTTGATGATTCCATTTGACTTTTAAAGGAATCAGTTGGATTATAAACGGGGGAGGGTTGGTTGGCTAATGGTAGGATAACTGGGGTTAGTAGAGGTTACACAGAGGAGTGTGTACCTGTCATGGCTTTTGTTTGCCGAGGGAAGTGAAATTCTTCCATCCACAATCCTTCTGTCTGTGTATAATGTTTTTCATGTAAAAAATTAAAGGAATCCAGCTTGAAATATGGCAAAAAAAAATTCTATCTGACTATTTGAAGCATTATATTTTTTTGGTGTCAAGTTAGGATTTATATCTCAAAATCGAGCAGACAGACAAAAGAAGAACTTTGCTATCCCCCTGTTAACAGCAGGTTACACATTTGGCACTGAAATCATTGACTTCTATCCTCTGAGCTTTTTCTATAAACTGTAGAAAACAACATGCAAATTTGTGTCAATTTGTTCCACTTTGTATAATATACTTAAATAGTCAATGGGCCAGAAATAGTGAATGAGAGTGATGCTATAGCCCAGTGGTTAGGCTGCTTGGCCGGAAATAATTTTTTTCCTACCTTTTTTTAAAATTTCAGTTAGTCCTGAAATGATTTTTTTTTCAACTGCTCTATAACTATTCATACCCAGTTTTAAGTGAATTTTCTTTGATCAGGCTTCTGGCCACATAGTTAAGTGCTTAGCTGAATCAGGGCTCATTGAGTATGTCATTAGTTAGGAATGAGTCATTGAGCTCTTTGTGAAACTATGATCAGAATATAGTCCATTGTTCCTAAATTAGCTCATTGCTATTGTGTTTCCCTGAAACAGAGAAGGGATTCTGGACTTAAACATATCACTGAAATACAGTAAATACTATTACTGCTTGAGCACTTTAATCATGTCTCTTTTCTCAAAGGAGATGTATGAATGATAGTAGTCAGTTCTGGTGTCTTTTCCACTACATGCACTAAACAAATAATAGTTTATCCAGGTGCAACACTGTGCAAAATACATCAGTCAAGTTCACAGACACTCTGGGTAGGGAAAATGGATCCAAACACCTCTGTATGTGTGGATGGAGGAAAGTTCCAGAGCCGGAGATCCACAGCGTGTGTCTCTCTCTCTAGATATAGATAGATAGCTTTTTAAAAAAAAAAATCTATGCTGCAGCATGAATAGACTCTGTAGGTGTGTAATTGGACATCTTCCCACAGCTCAGCGTTAACAGCCCAGTCAAGTGGCCGCTGGACAGAAGTCGTAGTGATTTTCAGTGCCAGATGTGTAACCTGCTGTTGATAGGGGGTTAGGAAAGTTCTGCTTTTGTCTGTCTTCTAGGTTTCATGATGGAAATCCTAACTTGACAAAAATATAATGCTTCAAATAAAGTCAGACAGGAATGCCCATGGAACAAGTGGGTTTTCAGGGAAGATGTGAATCACAAGTCTTTTAGTCTGGTGAACTGTTAAGAGAGGTGAGGAATCTTTTTTCCAGGAAAAAGTGATTGGATAGCCAACATATACTATTTGGCCCAATGTTCTTCTCTGAGGCTATACTAGATTGTTAAATCCATGGGGCAGAAATTGTCTGTCATTGTTTTTATAAAACAGACCACTTATCAGTTACTGGTTCAAGATCTGTGGTTCAATGTAAGCAATTGCTATTATTGTTATAAGTATGCTATGTGACTGTGAAAGGGAGAGAGAGGTCTCTGAGACAATATTTTTACATAGATTGAGAGCTAGGGAGGAAAACCAGAATTTCTGTCCTATGGGGAATTCCAACACTTTGAAATGTTTGTCTCAACTAAAAGTCAAACTCTTGTAATATTTTGCAGAATGGAAATTCCAAAATATTTTGATTTGGACCTTTTGAAACAACCTCATTTTTTTTGATGCCCAAACACTTCATTTCAATAATATGGAAACAATATATAATAAAATTAATACTTAATGACAAACTCCACTTCAGCTTTGAATTTTCCCACTGAAAATTGTCAAAAATCCATATGTTTAAGCAAAACATTTTGAAGAAAGCATTTAATGACACAAAGCTGTTTTCCTGAATTTTTTTTCAACCAGCTCTATTTCTATTAAGATGTGGTCCACATTATGGTCATTTGAGCATTGCATCTATACCACCAATACCCAGACTAGTTTTTCCTCAACGAAACTGAGAAAGTAAATTACCTGGGACCTGGTGAGTTTTTATGATCTGAGTATAGCATTCACAAACTTGGAGCGTCTCAGTAAGTAAATAGTAACAGCTTCCTCCAGCTGAGACAACATTCCTTGGCTGTAATGATCATGTAACATCTGGAAAGTGAATTCACTCCATCTTAATAGTAACTAGTAATAGATGTCTTCAACTCCTGAGCACATCTCACATTGCACATAGGGAGGGAAGTTTTTTATTGTTAGCTACTTCCATCTTAAAATCTATTAATCATCTATTCCTTTCCGGTATGACTATATCCTCAAATTGTCTGTAACTGGTATAATTAAATAATCCCAAGGCAGTCATCAGGGTGACATTGTTAGGTATTATAGAACATAGAATAAAGGAAGGGTCCCTGTCCCAAAGAGCGTACAGTTTAAGTAAGAAAGTCAACATTTTCCGACCAGCAGGTCCTGAAGGTTGATATCCAGGAGATCTCAGTCTCACCAAATTCAGATGCAAATTAGTATCAGGCTTGGGTTGACTGAGAGTAATCACCTTGAGAACCTCAGATGAAAGGGACTCTAAAAGTATGTACAGTTTTGCAAACTTCAGTTCAACCTCACTACATGCCTGTGAACTATTATTGTATTATTAATACTATTTGTTAAACACTCTTCACAGCCCAACAAAGGTAGAGAGAGAAATGAAGTGATTTGTCCAAGGGCACAGCCAACTAGTGGCATAATAAACTTGACCTATTGAGAGAATATTGAAAAAATTGAGTTTGTTTAGTCTGAAGAAAGAGAAGACTGAGGGCTGGTCTACACTTACCCCCCAAATCGAAGTAAGGTACGCAAATTCAGCTACGTGAATAACGTAGCTGAATTCGACATACCTTACTTCGACCTTACCGCGGTTCAGACGCGGTCCACACGCGGCAGGCAGGCTCCCCGTCGACTTCGCGGTACTCCTCTCGCTGAGCTGGAGTACCACAGTCGACGGGGATCACTTCCTGGTTCGATTTATCGCGTCCAGACCAGACGCGATAAATCGAACTCGGAACTTCGATCCGCAGCCGTCGAACTACTGGGTAAGTGTAGACTAGCCCTAAGAGGGGACATAACAGTTTTCAAGTATGTAAAAGGTTGTTACAAGGAGGAGGGAGAAAAAATGTTCTCCTTAACCTCTGAGGATAGGATAAGAAGCAATGGGTTTAAATTACAGCAAGGGCGGTTTATGTTGGAAGTTAGGAAGTTTTTCCTAACTGTCAGGGAGTTAAGCACTGGAATAAGTTGTCTAGGGAGGTTGTGGAATCTCCATCACTGGAGATATTTAAGAGCAGGTTAGACAAACACCTGTTGGGGATGGTCTAAATAATACTTAGTCCCACCAGGAATGGAGGGGACTGGACTAGATGACCTCTTGAGGTCCCTTCCAGTCTTATGATTTTATAATAAGGAATATATGCCAGGAACAGAATCTTCTGCCAATCCCTGATCTAATCACATAAGCACATGGAGGAATGCTAGGATAATTTAGCCTATTATGTCTAGCAAAAGTGCTTTTAGTTTCCATCAGGTTGGCAAGCACTATGCTGATCAGAAGTTCCTAGTTTGACTCACAATCTGTTTGCTTTTTTGTGTACCTCCAAATAAGATGCAAGTCCCTGATTTCCAGTCAGTAACATGTGAACACCTTAGTGAGTTCCCCTTACTCAGCTGAGATTCATCAATGCTGATGCCTCTTTGGAAGGCCTGTCACTTAATGACACAACCCAGATGAAGTCAGATGAAACCTCAGCTTTTTCAGATGGGAAATATTTTTCACTCATCTATCAAAAAAGAAATTCTTTATTGGAAACTTTATTTGGGTCAGTGTTAATGATATGTTTGAATCAAATGAAATGCAGTAAAAATCTGGACTTGGTTACTCACGAAGAGCCCTTTCGACTCTGAGACAGTTTAGTTTTCAGCAGTCTTACGCTCTCTCTCTTATTATCAGATGGTTTGCATTATGATTTCCCCTACCAGTTTTCTCTTTCAAATGAGGCACTCGCTCTAAGATTTTGTGGTTCACTTAATGTGGTGGAGAAATAAGAGTGGGATACTGTACCCATTGCACTTATGATTGTACCAGAATTAGGCCTAATCAAGTGGCATTTTAGGAGCTCAAATTGGACTCCGGCTCCTCACAGGATGAAAGATCAATGCAGTCATTGAACCTTCTAAAGCTCAATAGAGGAAGGATGGTCTGGTGGTTAAGTTACTAGATGGGGACTTACGAGCACTGGGTTCAGTTGCTGGCTCTGCCTGGGTGACCTTGGACAAATCACTTTATTCTCTCTGTGCCTCAGTTTCTCATTTGTAAAATGGGGATTATAGTCCTTTTTCCCCACTCTTTGTCTGGCTTGTCTAGTCTATATTTAGGACTGTCCACAAAGCAAAAATTTCATGTCATGGAAAAAAATCAAGGTTTTGCATTTTTTTTCATCCTGAATCAGAACAAAACTGAAACCTTTCAGTGAGAGAGAGAGAGAGACCCGTCTAGGATGGCCTATAGGTTAGGGTACTCACCTCCAATGATATAGGATATCCAAGTTTAAATCCTCCTGATTCAGCTGGGAGATCTAGGTTCAAGTCGGCTCTGAATGCTCTCACCCTTTGGCTATTCTGGAATCTTGCGTGCACTCTGCGTCTGACCAGATATTCCATCCTGGAACTGAGAAAGTTTAGTTGGAACTGATAACATTTCTGCAAAAAGTTTGTTTCAATATTTTCAATGAAAAACACATAATTGACAAATTCCTGAACTCTGTGTTATAAACCCTACAGAACAGGGACATATGGGCATCCAGTCTGTGGGCACACACTAAGCACATTGCACCAACCTGCTTACTTAAGATGAGGCACTAGCAGATGTACTAAGGAGAAGGTTTCTGCATTGGCAGGGAAATGGACTAGATGACAACAGGTCCTTTCTGTTTCTAACTTCTGTGATCCTAAGACTAATTTTCATTAATTAGAACACAGTTCTTAACTACAGAGGGGGCTGTGTGTGTTCCCCCACCAATAGGTGTTAACCATATGAATGGGACCTGGCTACTGATCCATTCCTGAAAGTTGTTGATAGCTTTGATCTTTTAAGAATAGCAAAATGAAATGGCATCACCACTCTGGCAACTGACTATGGGTGGCTCATGTTGTAGGTAGCTGTTGTGTAAGATCAGATACAGGATTCAGTAGCTAGATGTCTTTACAAGCGTGAAAATCTAATTTATTAAAGCAAAAAAACAAGTTTATCCCAGTGCAACAGGCCCATCCTTGAAGAATCATTTGCATCAGCACTAGAAATAGCTGGTAGAAAGAAGCTAGCAGGGGGCTAAGTATAAGATAAACAATAATTACAAACTAATCTGCTAACTCACTATCAGAATTTATGGGACATAATTTGGATCAAGATGCTTAAACTGGAGCTGCACTTATGACAAGACTAATACCGTTTTATCCTCTTTTCCACTGAAACCGATCCATGAAGCGTTCACCTGCCCTTCACAAATCGTCTCAAGCATCTTTTTTTAGAAAGAAGGTCTACGAGGAAGCTGAATATTACCGCATGTTCTGAGATTAGATATTCTTTAAGGACAAAATACTTTTTATAACATTTGGTGGTGGTAAGTGCTGAAGGCTGGAATGTTGTTGCCTTGGTAACACTGTCCAGGGTGCTCCATGTTTCTGTCCTTGGAGCTCCAGTGTCATCGGTGTTGGCAGATAACGAGGTCTGCTGAACTGTTACTCATAAAGAAAGACCACAGGCACAGTTCAATAACAAAGGCGCTCTGCCAAGTTGATTGCCATCAAGGCACATTACTAGCATCCTATAGGAGCTACTGATACACTAACACATGAGTGTCCAGTAGCAAGGAACAGCTCAGTCAGCAGTGGGATTTTATGCTGTCCCCTCAACTGCACAAAGGGCTAAGGTGAGGTACCCTGACATTTATAGACTGAGACAAACAACTGGGATAAATAACTTATGTACCACCTTAAATGTTTCATAACATCAATTACCTCCCCTTGTTCCCGATATCTCGGACACAATATCCCTATTCATTGTTCTGTCAAACCATCTTATCTTGTACTCGATTGGGGTGTATCTGTACTAGCCTTGAAATATATTTATGGAAATAGCTAATGCCTAATATACTAGCAACAACTTTGCCAAGTTCATGTACAGGACAGTGAATTTGTAAGCATCTCCTTTAATACATGGCCTGACTTGGGTTCACAGCTCCTGCTTCAGGCCTCAGATTTTGCACCAGGTCCAGTGCTCCAGGCGCTCATGTGCAGGCTCTCTCCCCCCCCCCTCCATTGGGAAGTTATTTTAGACCATATGGCCATTGTGCCGTGACTTCATAGCAATTAATGATAGGATTGGAAAGACACTCCAGTGGCATAATCCATCCTCCTGGGATGAATGTAATGGAGACAAGTGAGCATATAACTAGGACTCAGGAATTACTGAGTTCTAATTCCAGCTCTAACAGTCACTCTTTCTGGGTTTGATCCAAAGCTTAGTGGAAAGAATCCTACTGATTTCAATAGGCTTTAGATCAGGCCCTCTGTGATCATGGGAAGGTCTCTTTATTTCTGTCTGTTTCCCCCATTTGTAAAATTGGGGTAATAACTGCATACGTCACAGAGTTACTATAAGGATTAACTACTTAAAGTCTGTAAAGCGACTGTAGGATATTAATTGTTACTGCTGTCTTCTAGGAACCCACCTGTGTGTGTTCTACTGTATTGTATACTAGCGCACCTACAACATTCAACAGTTTCCTTTGGCAAATTATCTCATTGTGTATAGCTCAAATAGCATAGCTCAAACTCAGGACTAAATTGAGAATAGCCTCTTTCTGGTGTGCTCTAGAATTAACTGTTGTCAGAAGCAACGGATGAATTACTTTTCTAAAGCAGTCTTGATGGGATATTTGACCAGTTTCTATTCAGATAGTTAATGTATTACTTTTGGATGAGATGTAATTGTCTCTTTGATACTCCTCAGCTTTGACTGTTTCCTGAGTTGTATGTAGCATAGTTGTAGCTGTGTCAGTCCAGGATATTAGAGCGGAAAGATGGGTGAAGTGATATTTTATTAGACCAACTTCTATTAGTGAGAGTGTGTCAAAAGCTTGTCTCTGTCACCAACAGAAGTTGGTCCAATAAAAGCTATTACCTCACCCCACCTTGTCTTTCCTGATCAGGAGGACAGCCTAAATATGCTACTACTGTATTTGTGATTGGGGATTTTTATCCACAGAGATACAGTTCTCTCTAATCCAAAATTTTATCTCATTACAGTCCATGATACCTTCTAGGTTCAGTGCCAATTCCCCACATCTTTGACCCAACTTCTCTTTCCCATGTAGTTTATATCTAGTTATCACAGTATCCCATTGATCTGTCATTTTGGTATGTTTCAGTCATTCCTTTTATGTCCGGTGTCTCTTCTCTGCCCTTGGTGAACTGGGTGAATTAAAATGTCTAGCAATAGAAGATGGCTCTGTGGCCTGCTGCTGGATTAAGATATTACCAATGATTTCGGGAGAAAAAGAATCCCCAAAGTTCTGGAGCCTTTAAAGGTTTGGCTGTTTAGATTCACAGCTTAAGTTTTGGGTAATTGTCTTCAGTGAGCCAGATCTCCCTATAGCTTGAGTGTCTCCCAGTGCATTACTGTCCACTTACATTTCACACTGGTGACCAGAGATAATCCTCTACAACTACCAAACATCATGGGGACATGGTTTGTGGTGGGAAAAAGGGCATCTCCTATAGTTTATTTCTAACATGACATTTCACAAATCCATAAAATTTGAGCTATTCTGCATTTTACAAACTATTCTTGTCACAGACGCTAGTGTTCCCTCCTTGTTTGCTATATTTTTATGGCAGTTTGGAAGCACTATAAACCCTCAGGTTGCAAAACACAATCTCTAAATAATGGAGGTTAGGAGGAAAGTTTCCCTGGGGTAAGGCTATCCTATAACTGCCCATTGCAAGGTTTCTTGCACCTTCCTCTGGAGCATCTGGAACTGGCCACTGTCAGAGACTAGACATCCACTTAGTCCACTATCTTATTATGGTAACGCCTATGTTTTTATAAACTCAGTCATATACTTTCTATACAACCATGGCAGCCGGTATCAAGCAGAGAGCCCCAGGGGGTCGATCCTGGGGCCAGTTTTGTTCAACATTTTCATTAATGATCTGGATGATGGGATGGATTGCACCCTCAGCAAGTTCGCAGATGACACTAAGCTGGGGGGAGAGGTAGATATGCTGGAGAGTAGGGATAGGTTCCAGAGTGACCTAGAGAAATTGGAGGATTGTGCCAAAAGAAATCTGATGAAGTTCAACAAGAACAAGTGCAGAGTCCTGCACTTAGGACAGAAGAATCCCATACACTGCTACAGGCTGAGGACTGACTGGCTAAGCGGCAGTTCTGCAGAAAAGGACCTGGGTATTACAGTGGACAAGAAGCTGGATATGAGTCAACAGTGTGCCCTTGTTGCCAAGAAGGCTAATGGCATATTGGGCTACATTAGTAGGAGTACTGCCAGCAGCTCACGGAAAGTAATTATTTCCCTCTATTTGGCACTGGTGATGCCACATCTGGAGTATTGCGTCCAGTTTTGGGCCCCCCCACTACAGAAAGGATGTGGACAAATTGGAGAGTCCAGTGGAGGGCAACGAAAATGATTAGGGGACTGAGGCACATGACTTATGAGGAGAGGCTGAGGGAACTGGGCTTATTTAGTCTGCAGAAGAAAAGAGTGAGGGGGGATTTGATAGCAGCCTTCAACTACCTGAAGGGCCGTTCCAAAGAGGATGGAGCTAGGCTGTTCTCAGTGGTGGCAGATGACCAAACAAGGAGCAATGGTCTCAAGTTGCAGTGGGGGAGGTCTAGGTTGGATATTAGGAAAAACTATTTCACTAGGAGGGTGGTAAAGCACTGGAATGGGTTACCTTAGGGAGGAGGTGGAACCTCCATCCTTAGAGGTTTTTGAAGCCCTGCTTAACAAAGTCCTGGCTGGTATGATTTAATTGGGGTTGGTCCTGCTTTGAACAGTGGGTTGGACTAGATGACCTCCTGAGGTCTCTTCTAACCCTGATCTTCTATGATTCTGTGTATTTTTTCCATTATGTATTTACTATATTTTTGGTGATGGTTTATTTTGAGTACCTTGTGTAACTGTTGGAAAGCATTGTTCTCAGTTATAACTCTGGATTTTTGTCCCTTTCATTAATGCTCTCTATAGTTGCATCTTAGCTACTGAAGAGTGTATAGACTTTCCATCCTGCTTTTAATTCAATAGGTGTAGCTATTGAATGACTAGTGTAGCCTTAATTTATGATCTGATACCAGAACGTGAAATAACAAGCAGAGAGAAGAGAGACTTTCAAAGCATGAAATTAAAACCTTTGGGCTATGACTTAACTTACTACTTTCTTTTTTTCTCATTTTGTTGCATCAATACCTTAATTCTGATCTTGATCCTATGGGATATGCTAGGGCATGATCTTGGGCCCACTTTCATTTTGTGTTAGTGTTGTTTTTCTGCATTCTAGCGTGTGCAGTGCTAGGAAGTGGAGTCCCTGATTTATTGGCTATCCCTGCTAACATATGTGCTGTTGGTGACTTGCTGAGGTCAATAATTCCTGTCCAATGTCCAGCCCCAGATGTCATTTAACTCACTCAAGAGTGAGTGTTGATTAAACAGAAATGTCGCTTCTTGATGCTAAATGATAAAAGCCAAATGATCCTCTCTGCTTCCATGAGGAGAGGGGATGAAAATCCAGTAGATCCAAGTAAGGGAGAGGCATAAAAGGAGAGAGAACTGGTTCTGTGGTATCCCTCTTCACTGCCTGTGAGTCAGGAACCCTACTGAGCTGTGAAGGAACATAAATTATTTCCATAGTAATCATCTATCTTCAAGAACTTATTTTTTCCCCCTCCAACACCTATGATTCAACAAGCCAAAAATGTAGCTATCTTAACATGCGATCAATATGGGAGTTAGAGAGGAAGGATGGTCTTGTGGTTAAAACGCTCAGGAGATCTATCTTCCATTCCTCGCTCTGCTGCTCTTTGTGTGATAGGGCCAGTCACTTCCCCAGTTCTGTTATGTTCATGGCTCAGGAACAGAAGTTGGATAAAAAACATAAAATACACTCTGTGGAAGGTCGCAACTTCACACATCACTTTATTTCTTAGAATTCAAAACTGAAATATGCAAGAACGGAAAATGGAGAGAAAGCAGGCTGCTCCCTAAGCTATCTCTTTACCCTGACTACGGAGGGTATGTCTACACTGCAGTAAAACACCCACAGCTGGCCTGTGTCAGCTGACTCAGGCTGCAGGGCTATAAATTTGCAGTGTAGATGCTTGGGCTGGAGCCAGGGCTCTGGGACACAATGAGAGGGTCCCAGAGCCTGTGCTCCATCCTAAGCCTGAACACCTAGAGTGCAATTTAAAAGCCCCACCACATGAGCCAGTTGACACAGGCCAGCCCCAGATGTTTTATTGCAGTGCAGACACACCCTGAAAGACCCAGCTCTCTCGCTTCCCTACAGAGCCCTTAGGCTGCAAGCAGGACTAGAAAACCACTGTGAATTTAAAGCGAGAGCTTATAATTTTAACACAGTTCTTAATACACAAACTGAAAATTTGTCATCACTAAAATGGGATTATGCTTGCTTTCACCCAGCCCTTGTGTCTCATGTCTATTTAGACTGTAAGTTCTTGGTTCAAGGAACGTCTTTTACTATGAGTATGTACAACACGCATTGGCATCCTAGACTATGGCCTCCAGGGGCTATAGTGATTTATTTTGTCAGGCGGGTAACTTCTGTGTGTACATTATCTACTGTATATGAGGTACTTCTAAAGTGCTTATTATCTTGGCATAAAAATGCCAAACAAAACTATGACCAAAAATACAAAAAAGGAGATTTTCTTCCTTCTCCTTATTCTTCTTTTACCCTAGAGGAGAAGACTGATTGACTGGCCCCTAGTGTTTGTCAGATAAATGTACTGTATGTTTCAAAAATAACCGATCCCGCAATTTGCATGAGCACTTGTTTTCTTTGTTCCACCTCCCCCACTCCCTTCAGTTATCACTAAGGAAGTGTATGTGTTCTAACAACTGCATGAGTAGGATAAATGTCAAATATCTAGTTCAAGGCTTTCAAAAGTGGCCATTGATTTTTGGGGTGTCTCTGTTTTGTGGTGCCCAATGAGACACTTAAATGGGCTTGATTTTCAAAGGTTGGGTGAGTAGCACTTTGTGGGATTCAGGCCCCTCTCAGGCGTCTCAAATTGGACACATTAAATTGTCAGTAACTTTTGATAATTTGGACCTAAGCCTATACTAGTTAGCGGTAAGAAATTGAATATATTACACCAACCCTATCTTGCCTTGTCAATTCCAGTTGGCTCAAGTAATATGATATAAAAGGACACAAGACAAATTAGATTTTAATTCCTAGGTACAATAGAGTCTTAAGATTCAGACTTAACTGTGAAGTCCTTACAGGTTTGAGCCCCAACTCTTTTATATTGTGGGCCAAAATCTGATCTCCTTTATCCCAATATAATTCTGGAATTCCAAGGCTATGCTTCCTCTGGCTACATTTGGCAGATGGGCCGCCTGCCTCTGGACATGGCAGCGCTGCCTGTTAGCAATGGTGGTGGTGGTGGCTCCGGGTTGACCTTGTCTGTAACCACGGTTCCCCTGGGCAGCGAGGAGTTGAGGCAGACTATGTGTGAGTGGCCAGGACGTGCTGCATTTCTGTTCTCTGGCTCCTGGATGGGGTGGGCTCAAGCTGCGGCTGCTTGAACTATGTTTGGTAGCACTGGGGGGATGCAGCAGCAGCTTAGAAGACCTGGCACAGGAGTAGGAGCAGAAGTCGATCCAGGAGCAGAGAGAACACTGAGTGAGGAAACGGCTTTCCCACCCACCAAAATTGTTGACTTATCAGAAAATTTCCCCACCCCGAACTGGGACAAAAAATTGAGATCTCAAAACTTTTGGAAACTGAAAATCAAAAAAACAAAAAAAACCCAACTTTAGTTTGTGTCTGTCAAACCACTTGGTTTAGATAAAGTCCAACTGTTTGATGATTTTTGAAACTTTTTTCCAAAAAATTTTTGAGTTGGGAAGTCCATTGAAATGGATCCTGTTTCATGAACAGTTTCAGTTTTGATGAACGGGCACTTTTGGTCAAAACCTCAACGAATTCCCAACCTGCTCTAGTAACAAGACCAGGTGCAGAGGGCTGCTCGTTGGGTGGGAGAGGCAGTTGCAGCTGCAGCAGAGAGTAGAGCAGAAGATCCAGATGTGGAATGTGAGCAGAAGCACCTGAGCAGTGCTTCTGGAGAAATCCCGCTCTCTGCCCCTCACCACCAGGGCTGCTGCCAGGCCAGACCATGCTGGATGATTCAATTTGAGGTAAAAGCAGCTGTCCTTCCATCTGAATATTGGCTGATAATGGAGAATTGACTGGTGGGATCAATGTGAGCAAGATCCAGAGAGCCAACAAAGGAGAGCAGTAAGTGCAGGGGCTTGGGACTCTAATGCTGTGATTGGGAGGCAGAGGTGTCTGAGACATCAGTTGTGCTTCTTTGTGTAGGAGACACACCCCTCCTCCCCCCAACATGAGGCACTAGAGATTTCCTCCCCTTGTTGATTCTCTATTGTGAAATTTCTAGGGATATTTCCTCCCACCCATTCTTTTGGCTGGGGGATTTTGGTGTTTTGGGGAGGTGGTCTCTAGGCTGTCTCTTCTGTGTGGAGGCAGCTGCCAGCATAGCGCTGGGAGAGTGGTAAAAGACCCATAGAGTCTCAGAAGAGGAATCACCCAGGAAGCCGTTTCACAAGCCGAGAGCAGGCAGGGCCGGCTCTGGCTTTTTCGCCGCCCCAGGCGAAAAAGCCTCCGGCCGCCCCCCCCCCCCGTGGGGGAGGGCAGCGAGCCAGAGCGCCGCGCCGCCGCCCCCCTCCAGGTGCCGCCCCAAGCACCAGCTTGGGTGCCTGGTGCCTGGAGCCGGCCCTGGAGCAGGTGCTGTATATGTGCTTGTGTGGGTCTAATGAAAGGATATGGAGGAAGCAGCTCTGAGCAGGTCCAGTTCTAGATGAGATGGTTCTAACATCACAGCAAGCTGAAAGGTCTAGTTATACAGCCTCTATGGATATTGTACTGTTGTGATCCCTACTGAATCACATTACTCTGTCATAGACTGGATGTTATGCAATTGTGTGTGCGGGTGGTCAGGCAGCTGAGGCCTTACCTATTCAATAGGAAGTTCTGAGTCCTAACAGACCACTGTCCATTGGTATGGCTTTGCAGAACGAAAGGAGCTAATTCCAGACTGCTATGCTTTAGTGAAGTTCTGCAAGAATATGATGTGGAAGCTGTACATATTAAAGGCACAGAAAATGTGGTGGCAGATGAAATGTTCAGGCAAGAGGGTTCTGAGCTGATGTCTACAGATTAGCCAGTGGCTAACCTTACAATGTCAAGGTAAGGGGTGAGGTGTGAACAGGGTCCTCATGAGGCCAACTGGCATAGAGGTTTACAGGCATCCCCTGTGTCATATATATGCAAAATAATTCACTAAAAGATGGCAAGTGAGGTCTCTACCGAGAGTTGGTAACCCACTGATCATCATAATCATTGCAAAATGAATATACAGATAATATTTAAGGGGTTATGTGTCTATAGTGAAAATTATGTTCCTAAGGTAGCCAAGTAGGCAGGTTGTGACCGGTCTTGGACAGGTTCCTTTCAAGCAGGACGTAACAGATACTTATCTCCCTGTCAGGTCACGTGTGTATTGGGCATTGTGTCTCACAATGGGTGCCTGTTTGCATACTGAGCCAAATGCTAATCAAGGGATTGTGAAATCTTTGAGAAGAAATAAGCAACCAGATACATCCTATTTATGAGTAAAGGTGATGGATTGTTGGCATATAGCTGGGGGTGCAGAGGTGCACCCTGAAACTTTAACTGAGACAAGGTGACAACATGACTTGTCCCATGAACAGATGATCACAGCCAAATCTGGCTGTAAAGTGCTGGAATGCTGCTCTAGGAGACATGAAAGTATCTAGTTAAGTATATCTAGGTTCTGGAATACCTGTTCTGATTTTATTTTATATATAACCATTTTGTTTCCTGTACTACTTCTTGCTATCACCTGAATCTCTATACTTTGGTAAACAAAGT
>NW_020664409.1:96776866-96807902 GCF_002925995.2 Terrapene triunguis
GGCTACAACCCACTTCTTCGGATGCATATAGAGTGAAACATGTTTCACTCTATATGCATCCGAAGAAGTGGGTTGTAGCCTACAAAAGCTTATGCTCTAATAAATTTGTTAGTCTCTAAGGTGCCACAAGTACTCCTGTTCTTTTTGCGGATACAGACTAACACGGCTGCTACTCTGAAAGATAAAAAAGTCTCTTACATAGGATCATGAGAGAGTTAAAGGTGGCGTTTAAAGATTGATGGGGGGTAAGAAAACCTAGAGTGAGAGAGCTCTTCTAAGCTTTAGAGGCCATTCAATAGAAAAAGTCAAAAGGAAACAGCTTATGAACATACGGCCAGAAAGAAACTCTGATCCTTTTAACAACAAAATAAATTACCAGACCACCCAAGCAAATCCTGCTGGACTGTTAAGGTGAAACCAAACAGCCTGGTCTTAGACCCTCTTGCTCAAGACGCAAAAGCCACCCAGAGGACTGAAGACCACCATATCCAGAGAATTAGGCCTAATCATAAAGACAATAGGGCAGTTTTTCATGGCAAATTTTCAGCGGAGGCTGTAGAAAGAGAGGTGAATTGACTAGATGGGCCTGATGGGGATTCCAGTAAAACTTCTATCAAATCTGTCTCGTGGAATACTGCTGGCTATAAAAGTAAATCCCAGGATTTAGATTTCTGGAATTATTTAGCTCAATTTGATTTCATCCAAGAAACGTGCCTTTCCAAGGATGAGTCTGTTTATTTACAAGGCTTTGAATTTTTTTTACAGGGGGATGCTAAGCATGCAAACAGAGGTAGACCGGAGAGTGGTCTGCCCCCTCTTGTTCCCACCAAATTAAAGTAATAGCGAGTTAACATCTGGCAATCCCTACTTTCAGGCCAGGAGCCGAGAATTTAAAGAAACACCAAATATTTTCAGACAGAGTTGGTAATGCTGTGGACATCAGGTACGTTTTAAGAACCTTTGCCTTGTTTTCAGGACTTTAAGTTGGAAGTGCTTTTTACAAGAATGTATATTGCCAAGGGTCCCCACATTTGAAAACCCCATTAAAAGGGTTAATCATAGCTACCAAGAGCTTAGTAAGATTCAGAAAAGGACTAGACATGGATATTGATAAAATGTATCCACTGTTACAATTGTCAGGATAACAGAGAATGTAAGGGATATAAATCCTTATGTTTCAAGGCATAAATCAACCACTAACTGTTGGGTACTAGTAGGAAGTTTTTCCTATGAGGAGACTATTCTCTGTGGTCCACTTTAGAATTTCTTGCATCTGCCTCTGAAGCATCTTGTACTGGCTGTTGTTAGTAGGAGGCCAACTTAGACAACTGGTCTGATCAATATGGCAATTCTATGATTTTAAAATAAAATGTTCTAAATCAGACATGTAGAAACCAAAATGCTGGATCTGAATAATCCCCAGTTTAGGCGGAAGTTCACATGCAGTTGCTAATTTGGTAGCTGGGCCTCAACAATGTGCCTAAACAACATATCAATACCAAATCCAGTCATTGCCAAGCTTGAAGAAAGTTGATATCAGGGCCTTCATTCAAACTTTGGAACTCAGGCCGATTGCTAAAGTGTGTGGGAGTTTGGGGGCTTCAAACCTCCCTCCCTCCCCCCCAAACAACTGAATCATACTTGGAAGAACATTATGGTTTAAACCAGTTTCACAAACTCTCATTCTTGTTGTAAGATCCCCAAAAGTTTTGTAAAATCTTGAAGTCCATGAGGTTTTCTCACCCTTCAGATGGTTTTTCACATCCTTTCAGTCTCTGTTAGGAAAGTCATTCATTGAATAAAGCTGCGTGTTTTCATAGCTTCTTGAACAAAGAAAACCTGATTCATTCCTAGACTGAAAGATCTCTCTTAAATGCAGACCTATGATGTCCACTGTGGCTACTAAGGTAACCCCAGACACAGACTGAGCAGACAGTTGTCTAAAATGAAGACAAATCAATCAACTGGTTAATCCAGAAACATTAAGCTGCAACATTTCTGACCAGCTGGTCTCCCTCCAGTAGGGCAAATCCTATTTCTCCTCAGTTATGTGCAGTGGGTACTTGTGAATGAAAGTAATACCCAGAATCCTTTGCATGGTCTACTATTGTGTCCCCTTTAAAAGATTGCTGTAGCTGTTGCAAATTATAGGACACATTTGTGGACTGAACACAGGGAATAGGTTATGTCCTGGGAAGAAGGGCACAACATGCGGCCAATAGGGGGAAGTGAATGTTTTTCTTTCTTGCATGACTGGAATCAATTTTTGTGAGATCAAGTTTTTAGCTGGAAGGGCCTTAGTGTATTGGAAGGATCTTAACTCCATTCATTCTGTCAAAAATTGATTATTTCAACAATACTGCAATGAAGATACCTGTGTATATAATATGTATACTGCTCTGCCCTCTACTGGATGGAATCAGAACTTCTCAAGGGTGTAAGTGGACTGACCGAGAATAGAAATTTTCCTTTTGGGTCACGTGTAAGAGGCCTGTGCTTTTGGAGCTGGAGGAGATGCATCTTCTCGTAACGGTGACATTCCAGATAGGCATAGTGTAAAGCACAATGATAGCCTTGAAATTCCTAGGTGGCTGTGGATTTGTTATAACACTCCTGGGTAGCTCTTGCTGTGTGGTTAATCCATGTATAAACCCTAGAAAATACAGTGATATGTGCTGTAGAAATGTTTCCAGAGTGTCAGGTTAAACCGCACTTGTGCATAACCGATTCATCATGACTTTCTGATCTCAACATAGATCTTCCTATGTGGTCTTCCTTCCACTTAGGAAGGAACAATCAGTTGCACACATACAAAATGGGAAATTACTGCCTAGGAAGGAGTACTGCGGAAAGGGATCTGGGGATCATAGTGGATCACAAGCTAAATATGAGTCAACAGTGTAACACTGTTGCAAAAAAGCAAACATCTGTCTGGGATATATTAGCAGGAGTATTGTAAGCAAGACACGAGAAGTAATTCTTCTGCTCTACTCTGCACTGATTAAGCCTCAACTGGAGTATTGTGTCCAGTTCTGGGTGCCACATTTCAGGAAAGGTGTGGACAAATTGGACAAAGTCCAGAGAAGAGCAACAAAACTGATTAAAGGTCTAGAAAACATGACCTATGAGGGAAGATTGAAAAAACTGGATTTGTTTAGTCTGGAGAAGAGAAGATTGAGAGGGGACATAAGTTTTCAAGTACATAAAAGGTTGTTACAAGGAGGAGAGAGGAAAATTGTTCTTCTTAACCTCTGAGGATAGGACAAGAAGCAATGGGCTTAAATTGCAGCAAGGACAGTTTAAGTTGGACATTAGGAAAAACTTCCTAATTGTCAGAGTGGATAAGCACTGGAATAAATTGCCTAGGAAGGTTGTGGAATCGCCATCATTGGGGATTTTAAGAGCAGGTTGGACAAACACCTGTCAGGGATGGTCTAGATAATACTTAGTCCTGCTTTGAGTGCAGGGGACTGGACTAGATGACCTCTCGAGGTCCCTTCCAGTTCTATGATTCTATACATTGTCTCTTCTGCCTGTAGGAAAAGAGAATCTTCATTAGATACTGCTAATGTTAGTTCTTGGTCCTTTTTGGTAGGCCAGCTGCCAGAGGGGGTGTTGATCATAGCTCTCCTACTTCCCTGAAGTAGAAATCAGTCTCACACACACACACACACACACCCCACCCCACTCTGTTAGCACAAGACTGATGGGATCCAAGCAAGTGATCATTGCAAGGGAAATGGTTGTCAGTTTTCAAGAACTGCTTGAGTGGCTGGATTTCCCCCCATGAAATATTCCTGGTCTTCAGGATTGTGAATAGTGACTGAAGAACCTACACATGGGTATTGACAGAAAAGGGAGAATACTTACTTTAATTGAAATCTGTGTTTTTCACTGGGGCTGTAGATGAAATTCAGAGAAAAGATTGTGTAGTGGGTTTTAGAGGTTTTGCTATAGGAAGACACTTTAAAATCTATCTTGTCCCAGCATCAGACTGGGAATCCTTATGTGCTTCATGAGGCTATAGCATGATATGGCTTACGTAAGAATAAGCATATCATTAATTAAGACACTTTAGGTTAAAGAGCTACAAAGGTTTCTTAAAAGTAAATACACTCTGTGTATATAGACAGACACACACACACACACACAGTTCATGGAAATGGACAAATGAGGGAGGGATTATAGAAAACTTCTGAAAGAGACGAAATCATTAATGGTTAGGCCAGGTCAAAACTTCCAAACTTTGATTGTTTTTTTTTTTCCTTATGACGTTTGTATTTAAAACTTTTTTTTTCTTTTTCACTTTTTTTTCTTTTTTTAAGCCAGCTCTTTTTATGGTCCATTTTCAGGGCTTTAAGAGCAAGTTCAAATTACTAATGTCTGGAGTCTGAAAACTCAAGCATGGTATCAGTTTGAGTTGATGCAAGTTTTATTAGTTTGCCCTTGAGTTTTGAATCAGAAATAATTGTGCAAAGACAGCTGCTTGTCTACTTACCCGTGTGCGTGGTTATACAGTTAAAATAGACTGGAAGTGCCATGCCCAGAAAGAACTAAAAATGAGGCCACGTAAGCAAATATACTTAATTATTTATGCTATCGTTAAGGATAATGTAATTCATCTAACCTTAGGTGAACTGATGCCTTGAGAGTGAGTGAGGGCAGGGGTGGAGTCGGGGCCGGCCTGGGGGGCGGGGGCTCGAGCACCCACAGGCACCAGGAAAAGTTGGCACCTATGAATGGGAGTTGTACTGTGCACATCTTTCCCCTTATAACATAATAGACTCCTAGAAGCCAAGGTCAAAAGGGACCATTGTGATAATCTAGTCTGACTGTCTGTATAAAAACTGGCCATGGAATGTTCCCAAAATAATTCCTAGAGCATATCTTTTAGTAAAAAATCCAATCTTGATTTTAAAAATTGTCAGTGACTGAGAATCAACCACAACCCCTGGTAAATTGTTCTAGTGGTTAATTACCCTCACTGTTTGGAACTAAGGCATACTTTTTTCTTCATTTTTTTTTAAATCTAAATTTTGTCTAGTCTCAACTTCCAGCCATTGGATCGTGTTATACCTTTCTCGGCTAGATTGAAGAGCCCATTTGTTCCCTGTGTAGATTGTAATCCAGTCATACCTTTACCTTCTCTTTGCTAAGTGAAATAGACTGAGCTCCTTGAGGCACTAAAGGCATGTTTTCTAATCCTTTAATCATTCTCATGACTTTTCTCTGAACGCACTCCAATTTTTCAACATCCTTCTTGAATGGTGGACACAAGAACTAAACTCAGTATTCCGGCACTGGTGCAACCACTGCTGGAAAAATACAGAGGTAAAATAACCTTTCTATACCTACTGGAGATTCCCCTGTTTATGCATCCAAGGATCACATTAGTTCTTTTGGCCACAGCATCACACTGGGAGTTTATGTTCAGCTGATTATCCACCACAACCGCCTAACCTTTTTTCAGAGTCTCTGCTTCCCAGGAAAGAGCCCCACATCCTTTAAATATGGCCATTATTCTTTGTTCCTAGATCTTCTGTACATTTACTTTTAACCATACTAAATGCATAGTTTGCTTGTTCCCAGCTTACCAAGGGATCCAGACAGCTCTGAATCTGTGACCTGTCCTCTTTTTACTACTTACAACTTCCTCAGTTTTTGTGCCATCTGCAATCTTTATCAGTTGATTATTTTATTTTCTCCCAGCTCATTAATAAAAATATTTAATAGCATAGGACCAAGAACTGATCCCTGCTGGACCCCACTTGAAACACACCTGCTTGATGATAATTCCCCGTTTATAATTACATTTTGAGGCCTATTAGTTAGCCAACTTTTAATCCATTTGATGTGTACCATGTTCATTTTATATTCTAATTTTTCATCAAAATGTATGGTACCAAAGTCTAAGTTTATTATATCAACACTATTACTTTTATCAACCAAACGTGTAATCTCCTAAAAAAGATATCAAGTTAGTTTGACAGAATCTATTTTCCATAAACCCATGTTGATTAGCATTAATTATATTCCCCTCCTTTAATTCTTTGAGCCCCGTATTAGCCACTCCATTTTCTTGCTCAGGATCAATGTCAGGCTGATAGGCCTATCATTGCCTGGGTCATCCTGTTTACCCTTTTGAAACACTGGCACATACGCATAGCTGAGTTTGTGTATTGTTCTCCAGCATCAAGTTGGATGGTTTGTTACAACATAAATAGTTTCTCTATAATCTGCACAGGAGTAATGTTTAGTCAATGTTCCTACTGCAGCTCTCCGGTTTTGTCCAACTACTGGTAGGAATTATTTTAGTCACTAGGCAAATATAACTGTTTGGATAGTTCTACAAGTGACTGGGAGTCAGGAGACTTGGGGTAAAATTCTTACCCCTCTTTTTAGCACTTTGTGTCTGATAAAAGGGTTGGAGTAACGTAAAGGGGTCCTAAAAGCCTAAGGGTATGTCTACACTACGAGGGTAATTCGATTTTACTTAAATCGAATATGTGGAATCGATATTGCAAAGTCGAACGTGTGTGTCCACACTAAGGACACACTAAGGACAGTAATTCGACTTTGTGAGTCCACACTAAGGGGGCGAGCGTCGATATTGGAAGCGGTGCACTGTGGGCAGCTATCCCACAGTCCCCGCAGTCCCCGCTGCCCATCGGAATTCTGGGTCGAGCCGCCAATGCCTTCTGGGTAAAAAAAATTTGTCGTCATCCGTCCGTCACTAACGCCCTCCCTCCCTCCATGAAAGCGCCGGCGGGAAATCAGTTCGCGCACTTTTCTGGTCAGTGACAGCGCGGACGCCACAGCACTGCGATCATGGATCACGCTGCGACCATCGCTGCACTTGTGGCCGTTCTCAACACCTCGCAGCTTATCATACACCTTTCCCTGAGGCAGATGCAGAGAAATCGGGCGAGGAGGCTACGGCACCGCCGTGAGAGCCTGAAGTCGGAGAGTGGCACAGAGCTGTCAGAAACCACGAGCCCCAGCGCCCAGGACATCACGGTGGCAATGGGGCATGTAGATTTTGTTGAACGGCGATTCTGGGCCCGGGAAACAAGCACGGACTGGTGGGACCGTATAGTGCTTCAGGTCTGGGATGAATCCCAGTGGCTGCGAAACTTTCGCATGCGGAAGGGGACTTTCCTCGAACTTTGTGAGTTGCTGTCCCCTGCCCTGAAGCGCAAGGACACCCGCATGCGAGCAGCCCTCACTGTCCAGAAGCGAGTGGCCATAGCCCTCTGGAAGCTTGCAACGCCGGACAGCTACCGGTCAGTCGCGAACCACTTTGGTGTGGGCAAATCTACCGTGGGGGTTGTTGTCATGCAAGTAGCCAAGGCAATCGTGAAGGTACTGCTCCCAAAGGTAGTGACCCTGGGAAACGCGCAGGTCATCATAGATGGCTTTGCCGCGATGGGATTTCCAAACTGCGGAGGGGCTATCGATGGGACTCACATCCCTATCCTGGGACCGGACCACCAGGCCAGCCAGTACATCAATAGAAAGGGCTACTTTTCAATGGTGCTGCAAGCACTGGTGGACCATCGGGGACGGTTTACAAACATCTACGTCGGATGGCCGGGCAAGGTTCATGACGCTC
The DNA here is from genome assembly GCF_002925995.2 of Terrapene triunguis. Taxonomy (NCBI): domain Eukaryota; kingdom Metazoa; phylum Chordata; order Testudines; family Emydidae; genus Terrapene; species Terrapene triunguis. The sequence goes on from NW_020664409.1 coordinate 96,784,479, forward strand.
GTGTGTTCAGGAACTCTGGTCTGTTTAGACGGCTGCAGGAAGGTATTTACTTCCCAGACCACAAAATAACTCTTGGGGATGTGGAGATGCCTACAGTCATCCTCGGGGACCCAGCCTACCCGCTAATGCCCTGGCTCATGAAGCCCTATACTGGCGCCCTGGACACAGAAAAAGAACTGTTCAACTACCGTCTCAGCAAGTGCATAATGGTAGTGGAGTGTGCTTTTGGCCGTCTCAAAGGGAGATGGAGAAGCTTACTCACTCGCTGTGATCTCAGTGAAACCAATATCCCCATCGTTATTGCAGCTTGCTGTGTGCTCCACAATCTATGTGAGAGCAAGGGGGAGACCTTTATGGCGGGGTGGGAGCTAGAGGCAAATAGCCTGGCTGCTGATTACGTCCAGCCAGACAGCCGGGCCATTAGAAGATCCCAGCGGGACGCCCTGTGCATCCGGGAGGCTTTGAAAGCTAGGTTCCTGAGTGAGCAGGGCAACCAGTGACTTTTCAGTTTGTGGACAGAGAAGCTGAACCTGCCCCCGTTTCTTTACCCAGTTCATTTTGACTATCCTCTCCAGTTACATACCCCCTTCACCCCCTTCCCCTTCCCAAAAAATAAAATCATTTCGATTTTGTTAATGAACAGCGTTGTCTGTATTGCTGTTTTCGCGGGAATATTTTAAACCGGGGACGCAGACTGTGGCGGGGGGCGGGTTCAGTGTTCTGATGCAAATGATGCTTCTAAACTCCCGGAATGACAGGCTCCGCACTGGTGGACTGGTTATTTCAATGGAGAACATGAAAAACACCTCCCAGACTGACCAGGGTAACCAGTGACTGCACTGTGTATGTGTCCTGATGCTGGACCTGACACCGCCTCTGTACCCTGCTAAAGGTCACTGTCCTGCCCAATTACCAAGCCCCTTGCCCCCCTCCAGACAGACTCTCCCTCAAAAGAACCTGACTGAAACAGTAATGGAGAGAAACAAACATTTTATTGCGAACCAGACATGAAACGTGGGGTGTGAAACTTGGACGGGGGCTTCTGTGAGGTGGGTGGGAAAGGACTTATGAAATTTTGGGGAATGTCAGCCTTCTAGTGCTAGAGCAGTCTGCAGGGGTTGACTGAAAGTTTTAACGGCCCTTGCCGCCCCTCCTTCTTTGGAGTTTGGGTGAGGGTGGTGTGGGACTTGGTGGCGGGTGAGGGCGGTTACAGATAGACTGCAGCGGGGCTCTGTCCTCCTGCCTCCGGTCTTGCAGAACATCCACAAGGCGCCGGAGCGTGTCCGTTTGCTCCCTCATTAGTCCAAGCAGCTTTTCAGTAGCCTGTTGGTCCTCCTGACGCCACCTCTCCTCCCGTTCCATGACTGCTCGGTGCATTTGTGACAAGTTCTCCCTCCACTGTGTCTGCTGGGCTGCCTGGGCTCGGGAGCAGTCCATTAGTTCTGAGAACATGTCTTCACGCGTCTTCTTCTTCCTCCGCCTAATCTGCGCTAGCCTCTGGGAGTGTGCTGACAGGCTGGGTTGGGAGACAGTCGCAGATGTGTCTGTGTGAATTGTGAAAAGGGAGTGAATTCCTGAGACAGATAAATGAAATTGTATACAAAGAACCTAGTCTTTCTCTGTGAACAAGACCATGCACTGCACCTCTCACATGCGCACTCAGGACAAGGTCGAATTTTCGGCCGTCGCCTTCAGTGCCTGTGGACTTGCGGAGGTCTTGGACTGTTCAGAGAACTGTGGCTGGAGACCTGAACTTCTGGAGTGGGCAATAATGGTAAGCCGCAGACTTGTGGCTGCTTAAAACTCCAGCAGTAGCACTGGCCTCCTTTCACATTGAAAGCAATGCCAGTCTCTGCTGCCAGCAATCAGGACAGCATCAACTCTGCCCCTGTCCCACCCCCTCGCGGCTGTCCCAGGGAAAGATCCCTGTATGCTGCCCCTCTCCCTCCACCGCGTGGCTGTAAAAGTCCCAATACTAACAGTCCCCTCCCTAATTCAAAGCAGGGCGTCATGAGCGACATCACCCTCCTGAGGATCCCGGACACCCAGAGAGAACGCATGCTGCGGGAAAGCATGCAAAAACCGGGGCCGTATGCGGCCATGCTATGTCGGGCCATGATCCCCGAGTACCTGATTGTGGCATGGAGGGGACATGTCTGCTACCACGGAGGGCCCACTAAGATCGCCCTACCCCGGAACCTGATCAACAGGCTTGAGCTCTACCTCCACGAGACCTACGAGGAGTTCTCCTACGAGGATTTCTCGTCGATCCCCGGCCACATTGACCGGATTTTCGCGTAGGTGCACTGGGACTATGGAGTGGAGCGTCTTGGGCCTGGGAATCATGGAGTAACGGACATTGTGAAAATTTTTTAAAACACTTGGGACTAAATTGAGAAGAGCCCAAGCCAGAGAAATCATGAAAACCCATTTGTTACCTTTGTAAATATTCCTGTTTTGTACCTGATTATTTTTTTACTAGTTTACAGAACTTTTATAAATGTACATTGTTAATAGTATAAATATTACCGTTCTGTTTTAAATAAATGTTTACATGTTTACAGCACTTACTGCTTGATCCTTCCCCTGATTCTGTGTCCGGGGTAAGGGATGGGGACGGTTGGTACGGGATCTCGGTAAGGGTGATGAAGAGCTCCTGGCTGTCGGGGAAATCAGCGGTGCCAGCGCTGTCGACTGCCTCGTCCTCCTCATCTCCTTCTTCATCTTCCCCGTCCGCTGTCATGTCCGACGAGGAACCGGCCGCGGACATGATCCCATCCTCGGAGTCCACGGTCAGGGGTGGGGTAGTGGTGGCGGCCGCTCCCAGGATGGAATGCAGTGCCTCGTAGAAACGGGATGTGTGGGGCTGGGATCCGGAGCGTCCGTTAGCCTCTTTTGTTTTTTGGTAGCCTTGTCTCAGCTCCTTGATTTTCACGCGGCACTGCGTTGCATCCCGGCTGTAGCCTCTCTCTGCCATGGCTTTGGAGATCTTCTCGTAGATCTTAGCATTCCTTCTTTTGGAGCGCAGCTCTGAAAGCACGGACTCATCGCCCCACACTGCGATGAGATCCAAGACTTCCCGATCAGTCCATGCTGGGGCCCTCTTTCTATTACATTGCACGGCCATCTCTGCTGGAGAGCTCTGCATAGTTGCCACTGCTGCTGAGCTCCCCTCGATGTCCAAAGAGGAACTGAGATTCAAACTGCCCAGACAGGAAAATGAAAATGAATTCAAATTTTCCCGGGGGTGTGGCTGGTCAGAGCATCCGAGCTCGGACTGCTGTCCAGAGCGTCAACAGAGTGGTGCACTGTGGGATAGCTCCCGGAGCTATTAGCGTCGATTTCCATCCACACCTAGCCTAATTCGATATGGCCATGTCGAATTTAGCGCTAATCCTCTCGTTGGGGAGGATTACAGAAATCGATTTAAAGAGAGCTTTATGTCGAACTAAATGGCTTCCTGGTGTGGACGGGTGCAGGGTTAATTCGATATAACGGCGCTAAAGTCGACATAAAAGCCTAGTGTAGACCAGGCCTAAGTTCCAGTTGGGTCTTTAGGTGCTGAACCATCTTGCTCTGTTTTCTTTCTTTCTTTCCTTTAAGTCACTGCCCTTGGCCTCTGGCCACTGCCATAATACAAGCACTGAATAAGGTTATACAGAAAGCAGAGAGAGATGATACTGAGGTTGCCTTGAATTTCATTGTTGAGGTTTGTATATGGCTCCTTGAAAGGCAAGAGTATGAATAAGGTTTTTAAGTTATGTATATTTGTCAAGTTAAGGGATGAATGGATAAAGTTCAGTTATACTTTGAAGTTACTGGATTCTAAGGGGCAGAGTTAAGGTTATTAGGTTGGTGGTCATTCAGAATGTTTTTGCTTAATGGGCTTTGTGTATGAATTGGAAGTTAAAACTGATGTGAGAATTGTTGATAGAAACCTTAGCATGTGCTTTCCAACTTTTGTAATGTTTGTGGGTTTTACTAAACTTCTTTTAAATTATCTTTGCTTCTTATGGAAAGCTCTGTGCACTGTTTGGTGAAAGCTTGAGTACTGGTCAATGCCTTCTCCCTCCCAGGCATAGAAATGAAATCTAGCCAGGACTCCAGGGCTACTATTGGTATCTGTTGTCAGATGCCACCGGTGTGGTGCTGTGCTCTATCCAATGTTGATAACAGTCGGCTGCGTGCGTGTTCCCTCTGTGTGCTGCCCCGGCTCTGCGCAGATAGCTGGCACAGCAGACCTGAGAGAACCCCCAATGACCACAGACTCTGATAAGGTACGAAGGCACCGGGCCAGGTTTATTGTCAAACGAAGCACAGTACTAGTTTCCAGAAGACTCTACAGGACATACTATGAATATGTGCCCCCTGACAATGGCCACAGCTCAGTCAGTGGCGGGACACTCCACTGCCCCCTAGGCTGGACAAAGACACCACCCCAGGGATGTATTCTTATACACAGGTACAAACAAGTTACACATCACTCCTGACGTATTGAGATGCAACCCCTCTATGTAGCAAGGTACAACCCCTCTACGCAGTAAGGTGCTGCCTCTCACCTTGTACATGTTGGTTCAAACAATACAATTCTATCCATCATATTACCCTTTTGCCCATCTTTAGAATGGGTCAGCCTGTTCCTTGTTATCTGTGTGGAATGTGCAAGTATCAGAGTGTTCTGGTACCTTTTTAGGTATGTGTATTTTTGCAACATCATCCCTTTCCTTGCCAGCTTCTGTGAGCAGGGCCTGCCTCTGGCTCACAGTTTAACTTTGCTTTGTGTTAGCAAAGTCTTGACCATTACTTTAGTTCAGGCCTTAGGCCTCATACCAGGCCTCTGATACAAGGGTTTATGTTTCAGGACCTCATCTTACTACAGTATCATAGCAAAATATGCCATTGGGCTTGGATAGTTTATTTATAAATTTAGATTTGTCTGTACAGCCAGCCATTGCTCTTTACATTTTAATTTTATTCAAAGCACCAACTATCATAAACTGAAAGCATTTTCGATATACCTAATGAACATCCTCCACCAGGAGGTCTCACTAGATGATCAGAATAGTCCCTTCAGGCCTTAAAGTCTGTGCATTTATGAATGTACTGCTGCTTATAACATTCATACTATCCCATCATAGTAAAATTAATTAGACTGAGAATCCTGTATCCCATCTGTGCTCAAGACTTTGGGTTTCTGAATGGTGCTGGGCATGGTTCTCCACTGCCCTGCACCTTGGATCCAAATTTACCTCTGAAAACAGGCGTAAAATACTTCCATTCTCACTTGGTAGAATTTCATGACTGCCTTGCACAGCTCTAAGTGGTGCAGTGGCATGGAGAATCTAGCTTATTGACTCCAACAGTACAGCACCTCCTAACAATATGCTGAGTTATGTCTCCGAAGGAAGAGTGCCACCTACTAATTGAAAGCATGCTTTGCATTTATTTAGCACTTGTCATTGAGAATTGCTCGGTGTGTGTCAACCTACAGATGAAGCCCGTTGTACAATTTTGTAATTGTTTTGCTTAAAACTGAAATGCAGCCACCTCTGGGGTGATACGTGGCAGTTGTTAATGGCAGTAATGTAGATTCTCTAATTTTATAGAAAACACATTTACTGCTCAACAAGTGCTTTGAAATGGTTACTTATTGCCAGTTGCAACAGTGGTTGGTATCTCCTATAATCCCATAAAAGGGAAAATAAGAAATATCTGACTCCCATTTAATGTTTTGTTGCTGCTGCTGTGATTTTTGTTTATGGAATTAAAGATATATTAGTAGTGAAATATTCATGGAAATGGCCCTTAGATACTAAGATGTGGATGTTTATTCCACTTTTATCTGTTGGAACTTTAATGCATTTAGTTTGCTGCTTCTGATTTGTTACAAGTGCCCATCCATTGCTCTGGCTGTTTTTCACAGGGCGGGATTCTCGCATAGAGGAATATTTTACCTCACCAGTAATCCCATTATGAGATGAATGTTCATGAAGCGCTAATCAACTAGTCAGCCTCAAATTGTCAAAAGGGCATGCTCCATTGAAGTCAGCGTTGCTATGCTGATTTACACCTGCTAAGGATCTACCCTAATGGAAGAGTGGCAGAATGTGGGCCACAATAATTAAAATGGAGAATGTCAACAAACATTCACCATGTGAATGGACTGACTATACAACCTTAACTAATATCCTAACAAAAACGTTTATCTGTCCCATATACCTGTAGCTGGAAAAAAAAGATGTACCCAGATTAGACTGTGATTTACATCAGAGTAACTACATTGACTTTATTAGAGTTGATTTGGATTTATACTGGTGTAACCGTGAGTAGAATTTGGCCAGAGGGCTTTGTCACGTGCCCAGAAGTTTAACAAACCCCGGCTTTGACAGAACAAATCGGGAACAAGTTCCAGGGTTGAGGGAGTTCCATGGATAATGCAATAGCAGCAGCCCCTCCTATGTTTGGCCCTGATTTTTAGCAAAACTTTTACGTACATGAGTCAATCCCACTGAGGTCGCTGGGACTCAAACATGTCTAGATAATACTCAGTCCTGCCATGAGTGCAGGGCATTGGACTCTCAAGGTCTCTTCCAGTCCTATGATTGTATGTGGTTAAATGTTTTGAAGAATTGGCCTAAAACAGGAGAGCTCCACCTTAAGCCAATTGTGGAGGTATCTCACATGGAGGAAGGTGGTCATTTAAGTAACTAAGGCCCTGATTGTGCATTAGGATCCCCTAGGATGGAGTCCTGTGCCCATGCAGAGTTCCATTAAAGTCAGTGGCACACAGGTGCAGAGGTCTGTGTCAGCAGATATTGATGCAAAATTAAGGCCCGAGTCCATATAGGATGTATCTCCTAATCTAATGACATAAAGTTAATCAAGAATGCTTAGCAGGTGACAGCTATTAAAAAAAATAATAATTCCCAGCACCTTTGTGAGGAGGGAAAATGTAGCCATCTCCTTTATACTGAGGAGGAAGCAGAAGCACAGATTAGGTGCCATACAACTAGTAAATGGCATAGCCAGGACTAGAATCCAGACGTATCTAGATTTCAGTCCTGTGCTCTAAGTCTACAATTATGCGATGGGGTGGCCTGCAATAGTAAGGGACTTGTCATAAATATAGAGGGAAGGGTAACAACCTTTATTTATGCAGTAGCATAAAATCCCTCCTTGGCAGCTGTACTAAATCACCTTACCTGTAAGGGGTTAATCAGTTCAAATAACCTAGTTGGCCTGACCAGAAGGACCAATGAGGAAAGAAGATACTTTCAAATCTGGGGGGGGAAGGATTTATTTGTTTGTTCTCTTTGTTGTTCCCTCTCCTGGCTTGTGAATTTTCCTATGCTAGAGAGGTAGTTTTATTCCTGTTTTTGTAACTTTGAAGCTGAGCCTAGAGGGAAATCCTCTGTTTTAAATCTTTTTATTACCCTGTAAAGTTACCTTCCATCCTGATTTTGCAGGTGGGATTCTTTTATTTATAATAAAGTTCTTTTAAGAACCTGATTGATTTTCAGTGTCCGGTAGATCAGTGTTTCCCAAACTTGGGACGTCGCTTGTGTCAGGAAAGCCCCTGGTGGGCTGGGCCGGTTTGTTTACCTGCTGCGTCCGCAGATCCGGCTGATCACAACTCCCACTGGCCGCGGTTCGCTGCTCCAGGCCAATGGGAGCTGCAGGAAATGGCGGTCAGCACATCCCTCAGCCCGCGCCGCTTCCCGCAGCTCCCATTGGCCTGGAGCAGCAAACCACGGCCAGTGGGAGCTGCGATCGGCCGGATCTGCGGACGCGGCAGGTAAACAAACCGGCCCGGCCCGCCAGGGGCTTTCCCTACACAAGCGGTGTCCCAAGTTTGGGAAACACTGCTGTAGACAAAGGGTCTGGTCTGTATTCACATTGCTAAGGCAATTGGTTGGTATATTATTCTCAAACCTCCCCAGGAAAGGGAGTGAAGGGGCTTGAGGGGATATTTTGGGGGGATAGGGATTCCAAGTGACCCCTCCCTAAATTTTTGTGTAAATCACTTGATGGTGGCAGCAATACCGTCCAAGGACAAGGAAAGGAATTTGTGCCTTTGGGGAAGTTTTATTCTACCAGCTTAGGTTATAAATTTAGGTGGTCTTTCATGCGGGTCCCCACATCTGTACCCCAGAATTCAGAGTGGGGGGGGAACCCTGACAGGACTGGACTCCAATATCCAGGATGTCCCTTCCAGTCCTATGTTCCTTGCTGCTGCAGCTGCATACACGGTGCACTGCGCTGTGTTAATGGTTTTGTATAAACTTTGCTTCAACTATGATTTTTTTGTTATGGATTTTAAACATAATACCATAGCCAAATTGTCTGGCAATACAACAAAGCAAAATGGAAGTTCTCTGGTACTGAATGTTAAAACCCAATCCCAACGTGCAATAAGAAATGAAAGTAAAACAAGAGCTTCCTTTCAATTTATATTAGTTCTAGTAACTTATCAGAACAATTCAATTTACATTATGGACGATTAGACACGATACAGGTCCATTGTCCTGCAGGGGAGAAAATCACAACTGGTCAATTTTAGAACACAGAATATTCCAGGTAATCAATGTCTAATGCAAATCAAATAATACTTACTGATTAAATGTACCTCACAAAATCAATCTAGTGTGTGTATGCCATAAACATAATTGTTTCCACATTTCTCAACAAATTTACTGTATAGTCGTAGTAAGGTCTACACATAAAACTTTGGCAGGCATAGTAATGTTGGTTAGAGGGGAGTGACTTTTTTATGACATTTTTATACCAGCAAAAGCTCTAATGTAGACACAGTGATACTGGCAAAAAAAAAATTAAAAATGCTTTTGCTGGTACAGCTTATTTTGCTTCGGGAACTGGTCTGAGCTATACTGACAAATGCCATCTTTTGCCAGTATAAGATGTATCCGCACTAGGAGTGTTTGACAGTGTAGCCATAACTTTTCTAGGCCTATGACTTCTGTAGGCACTAAGCATTGTAAGAAGACATGAGAATTTTGTTTAGCTTTCAGCACCATTATGTCCTTCAACTATTTGTTTGATTTGCATTAGACAGTGATTACATGGAGCAATATTTAGTATTCTGAATTGACCAATTCATAGGTAGTGAATTCACAGAACTCAACATCCGCATTGGATAAGCTGCCACAACAATGTCTAGACTGAACAAGAGGGTATGGAAAAACAACAAACTGACAGAACATACAAAGATCTGTGTGTATCGTGCGTGTGTTATCCACACACTTTTGTATGGGAGCGAGACATGGACCTTGTACTCTCATCAGGAAAAGAGGCTCAACAGCTTTCATCTGCGTTGCCTTCGTCGAATCTTTGGAATCTCCTGGAGGGACAGAGTGACCAACACTGAGGTGCTCAAATGGGCCAGCAATACCCACATGCAGACACTCCTCAAACAGAGACCCCTCCGCTGGCTTGGGCATGTGTGCCGAATGAATGATGGGCACATCCCAAAGGACATCCTCTACGGCGAATTGGCATCTGGAAAAAGACCCAAAGGACGCCCAAAATTGCGTTTCAAGGATGTGTGCAAGCGAGACCTCAAAGATATGGATGTGGATAACTGAGAAGATCACCCTCAAGACTGCAACCTTTGGAAACAAGAACTTAACAAACATCTCTGGAGTTCTGAGAGGAAGCAGTCCAGCTTAGCAGAGGAGAAAATAGCTCGCAGAAGGCAGAGCCCAAAGGGTCAAAACATCACCTTTAAATGTGGCAGGGATTGTCTCTCTCATGTGGGTCTCTTCAGCCGAGGGGTGAAAGTAACTTAATGGACTTACCAGTACGCCGGACTCCTAAGCAGAGGGGCGGGGCCTCAACCGGAAGGGGCGGCCCTTTAAATTGCTGGCCTGGGGAAGCCGGTCCGGTATGGAGTACCGGCTCTTGCCTGCTTGCTTTCACCTCTGCTTCAGCCACATTTTCTGTGCCAATTCTTTTCATGCATTTTAAAACAATGCAATCAAAGTGTCTTGGATTATAAAATTTAATGTCCTTTGTGTGTGTTCTCAACTCAACAGAGTTGCTTTTCCACTTGACTTTCTTAGGTACTTAATGAGCTTTATAAAAAGATTCCTATGGCTGGTTTCTAAATTGGACTATATAAATCGATATGGATAGCATACACCTTTTGGAAGGTTACATTTGCAGAGAGGAAGGTGTTATTGGAGGAAGATGAGAGAACAGATTTACACGAGGAAGAAATATACCAGTCTGTCTACTCAGATTTTTCAAATTATCCATAGCTTTTGGTATATAGTCAGGTGAAATCCTGACCCCAGTGAAATCAATGGGAGTTTTGCCATTGATGTCAATGGACACAGGATTTTACCCCAAGAGTTTTAGAATGGATATAAATGCTTACTATTCCGGACATCACGCAACCTCTGACTAATTGAGGTTTAGGGAAAAACTTTTCCTTGTGGCCAAGTCATTTCAGGACAGTTTCCTGCAGGATTTCTTGCACCTTTCTCTGAAGCATCTTGTACTGGACGCTTGGAGACAGGATACTGGACTACATGGCCCACTGGTCTGACTCAATAAGGCAATTCCTATGTATCAGTGCCATACATAAAAACTATTCCTCCCCGGTCTGTGACCAGAATCCTCTGTGGATGTGGGGTCAAGAATCACCTTGGTTGCTTTGCTACCATATCACATTTGCAAGTTTTTTTTGTCTAACTTGCTGACCACTGTCATCCTTGGTCAATTGCAGCATTGCTGCCTTCCCAGTATTTGCTTTCCATTAAACATAGTGTTTCTGGTTGTTCTTCAGTCTCAACTTCCATGTTTGCCTGGATCAATTTCAGTTATGTATTCCCAGCCCATAGATCTAACAACTCTAGGTCCTTCTCTATTACTTTGCTGTCCTCCCTGCTGTTTGCAGCCCCTCCTAATTTAGTAGTATCTGCAGATTTAACAAATGGGCTATATGTTCCTTCCTCAAGCTTGTTAATAAAAAATGTTGAATAGCACTGGGCCTGACTCCCATCCCTAAGGCATTTCCCCACAGGGTGATGCATTGCCGCTTGAATTTTACAAGCGTGCAATACTTCCTTGCATTATACGTCCTAATGCCAACAATGTGCCTGAGAGTAAAGCCATTGGTAATAGCAGATTAGAATATCCTGGTACCCTGGGCTCAATTAAGTTAGTTTTCAGAATTTTTCTAGTATCGTTGCTGCCTGACATGCAGTTGTACAATATCAGGCGAGGGAGTAATATTCCCAGGCTTGTCGGTGCCTTAAAAGTACAAAGCGATCCAGTGTTTGACTTTGGGAGAATGTCTGGCGTTTTATTAGCATTGCTTCCATCTTGTGTGAGAATTCAGTGGTTATTTGAGAGGTCTGATTAGAAATGCTTTTTCAACAGAATATGGGAGTTTCCTAGGAGGAAGATCAAAATCAGCATGTCCACCTAAAGGGAAAACCTAGTGTGGCCCTGACTTGTAGTCCAGCCGGCCTTAAAAGGCAATGAGAGTACACAGTCTTTGAGTTTAGTGCTTCTTTGACTGCCCCCTCCTCTACTCCCCACTCCACACACACCAAATTAGTTCTCCAAAACTGTAAAACTAAACAGCTGTTCAAAATAGCTGCCTTTCTCTGTGATCCCTCAGTGGACTTTCTCCTCTTGTCAGATAACTACATTTCTCATGGAGTCTGCATTCTTAAAATAATGACCTCTATTTACTTCAAGTAGAAATCTATCACAATTAGCTAGTTGTAAGCATCAATTGGATCCCTGGTGAGAAGCAGGTTTATAAATAAACCATTTCATTTGTTCATTGAACTAGACTGTCACACAAGCAGAATTGTTGACTCAGATGAAGAGAGGTGATTTAGAATGTTTACATGAATGCCTTTTAAGTGGGAAAACTTTCTTGCCTTAAGTTCACTGGGAGAGGGACTGGGGAAGGGAAGTCCAGGATGCCGTGCATTTCATCATCCCAGCTGATACGGAGACAGGTTGTAGCCAATGTCATTAATTCCTTTATGGACACTTGGCATATGCTTTCTATTTCTATTGATGGTATTTATATGGCCACCATTACTGTAAGTACCTGAGCACATCATGATCTTTAATGTATTTATCCTCACAACACCCTGTGGGCACAGGGACTCAGACCCAGATTTTTTAAAAAGGTATTTAAGCGTTGCAAAGCCTGACTCCTAAGTGCTGAAGTACTTTTTGAAAATGAGACTTCGCCTCCTAAATCAGTTAATCATGGCAATGCTGAGCACAGCAACATCTAAACACCTCTTAAAAATCTAGGCCTAAATGACTTGTGCAGTGTCACAAAGGAAATCTGCGGTGGATCAGGGAGTTGAACCCTGGTCTCCTGTGTCTCTCTTACAGTGCACTTAAGGTAGGTACTTTCTTATTCTCTCCTAGTCTAGTTACTTGCTCATTCATTATGTCTGTTTGTCAGTATCCATCACCGTAGTATTTTGGTGCTACTATTTTCTTTTAAAGGATGAACATGGGAGAATGTCCTGGGGATATTTTAAAGATGATGGGGAAGATGAGAGGGGGAAAAAATCTCACGGGCAAATTTCTAATCCTCTGAGGGATGGGTGTGAAAATTCGTGATGGTGCTCCACTATTTGCAAGCAGGCAACAAGGATGAATCTTCCTGGGGTCATTGGGGGGACTGATCAGGGAAGCTCCAGGAGAGCTGTCTCCACTATATTTGAATAGAGATCTACAGTTTCCAGTGCTAAATTTTACCAGGAACAGAGATTCATTGCTACTAAAGGCAACCATACAGCTGCTGAAGACTGTGAAAGGCGGGGAGAGAGAGGAGTCTTTAAATGGAATATAATCTCCTCCTCCATGCTGCTACACTTTAACAAATTAATGTAGCGCTACTCATTATCCCATGTTCTGTAAGAATATCAAGTGTGGCTGTTGAGACCCAGCTGGAAATGTCCAGTCTGCTATTTCCCCTGAGGTTGAGTGCCTCTGATCGAAAGTACGCGTCTTCGCTAATCCTACCTAAACTAATTCAAAACCAAGAGAACATGTATTGCTTTCACAGCTGGCAAATGAGAATTTCTTACATGCTCAAGTATGCAGTGGACTCCTGGAGCCTCCAGCATCACCAAAGACAGGTGACAAAGAAATTCAGGTTGGTGTGAACTCTGTTTAGAGTTGTTGTACCTATATAGAACTTCCTTATATTTAACAAGGATGCGGAAAGTGTGTCCCAAGGACTAAATATGTCCACAGGATAATTTTATCAGGCCCATACACTGACACAGCTCTGCATCAAGGCATGGTAGCATGCTTCAGTGAACTGATTCCTTAACATGTCCGTGTACTGAAAGTATCCGTGGATGCTCAGCTAGACATGCTAAAACCTCTCCAATGATCATATGGCAGGGTATGCTGATGGAACTATGCCACCTGCAACTCTTTTCCCATGGTAGATCAGACAGAACACGGCACCCTAATCACTGAATCACAGAATCCTTACGTGTCCTGTCCCTCTTTCATTAACATTCTTAACTATTTAATCACACAGAGTAATGCCGGGGCGGGGCAAAGGGACATAGGTTTCTACACTGTTGAGATATTGATCAGAAAGTCCAGTAAGCCTAGATCTTTTCCCTTGGCCCATTCTACAGCTAGCAATCTGAATATGTACATACAATAGCAGTAACCCAGTGGTTCTCAAACTTTTGAATTGGTGACCCCTTTCACACAGCAAGCCTCTGAGTGTGACCCCCCCCCTTTATGAATTAAAAACTCTTTTTAAAGAAAATATTTAACAGTATTATAAATGTTGGAGTGAAGCGTAGTTTGGGGTGGAGGCTGACAGCTCGCGACCACCCATGTAATAACCTTGTGACCCCCCTGAGGGGTCACGACCCCCAGTTTGAGAACCTCTGCGGTAACCCATATTCATTGATAAAATATGCAAATATGATGGAATAAATCAATAACTATAATGGGCTTGATCCTTATCTCCCCCAAACCAATGGAAATCAGTGGTAACTATTGAAGCCAAATGAGTTACGACAGTTTAAAATTAGTGCGAGATCAGAAGCGGGCATGAAAACCTTCTCACTGATTTCTGTTAAGCTCTAATACCTTTAGCTGATGGAAGTATGACACTGATACAAAAGAAATGCTAGGAGTAGACGCTGCAGTAGATTTAGTAGAAAAGAAACTCCTGCTTCCAGCATTTTGTGGGGAACCAAAACTGTGGGTCAGCACACATTCCCATAAAATGGTTATCAGATGCAAGCCTGCAGCTTCCCAGCAGTGCTCTGTGATTTGGATTTAGCAGCTCTCACCACACAGCTGAAGTCATTTCCATGGGTTTGCCCCAATTCTTTAAAAAAAAAAAAAAAAAAATAGAAATCCAAGGAGATAAACAGCATATCTATTGTTTTCTCTTAAATTATACCAATATTCATCCTTATTAAAATTATTTGGATTTTTAAGTGGTTATATTTTCTCAGTTCATATATGTTAATAATGACAAAAATAAGGGTTTTTTTTAAAAGAGAAGATGTATCTAAATAATGCATCACACTCAGATAATGCTTTTATATCTTCCAGATGGCTTGCAAACATTATCAATTATTATTATGATCTCCAGTCCTCAGAATGATAAATTTAAAGCAGAAAAATAGCTGTGTGGACCAAATTAATACATCAAGCTGGGGGCAAAGCCAGGATCAGAATCCAGGTGTCCCCAGCATCTGGAACAATCTTTAACTTCAGGGGAAAGACCACCTTTAACTCCAACTGGCTTTGGAGCGGGTAGCTATTCTTTTATTCCACCAGTCATTCCTTGTTGCCTCTGCCAGCAGTTTTGATAACACTGCCAATTGAATGGTGAGGCTTTGAGCAGTGTTGTGGTTCTGATGATACATGCAACTACCAGCTATAACTTAAGGACTCTGACTTTTTTTCTAGGGGTTTAAATCTGAACCAAAATCAAATGCAAATTTTTCCCAGTGCGCCTTGAGAAACTGACATTGTATCTGGAAAAACCTGTTTGGCTGTTTGCAGCTACTGCAGACACTGGCTCATTAAATTATTTCAGTCTGACTATCGTAATTGTGACATTTTCAGGTTCTAATCAGGGAAAATGGTGATAAATTATTTAAAATGGGCTGTTTGCAGTGGCCACTTGCCCATTGTCATGAACTTTGAAGAGAAGAGGCCAAGATGATGAAATGTTAATCCCCAGATGACGATCGCCATGGCTAATTTTCTAGGGGCTTAGTGTTGTGCTGGGAACAATGTGCAAAGAAGGGTTCTGACTTCCGAGAGGCAGAGCCAGGATGGAACTCTTGCTTAGACTGAGACTCAGCTGGCTTCCTCACTGCTAGGAACCTTCCCTCTCTCCCCACCCTGAGTACATGTGATCTGCTCCCACCTGCTGCTGGTTCTCAACCTCCTTTTTGGAAGGAATCCAGCTGGAGGAAGGCTGTGTGCGAGTCAGCCTGGGGGAGAAGAAGAGAGAGCCCAGAGTAGGAGAGATCATCAGCCACTGGGAGCCAGAGCTGTTGGCCAATAAAAGAACCCAACATTTATTATTTTGTAAAAGCCCTGTGATTTTTAAGCCAATCTTGTGATTATTTTAGTAGGGGGACGACTCATGAATTTTGAACGTTCGGCACTGGAATACTGCCTTTTAATACAAGTTGTTTCCTAAGGGTACTTTCCATCTCCATCTACTGGACAAGGCACCTGGGCATGTGAAGTGGAAAGGGGGCAGTGTCAATATTTTAAGAAATGGGTCAGAGTCCCATTTGCTGCCAGCAGGTGTTCTATAACAAGCATACTCATTCTTAATTCCTTCCTCAAGGAATACTTTGACTAAGTACACTTGGTCCATTAGCACTTTACTGTATAGTGGCTGCAAAGAGGATTGCACAAGAAGGCAGGAGTCCGCTAACCAAAGAGAGCAGCAAGAAAACTGAATTAAAAATAACGTTTTGCAATGTTCGTTGACCGCAGCTCAGGGACTCCTCATTCCGAGAACAAGCAGTAGGCCCATTGCTGTTGCTTGGAGAGAATAACTAAAGATGGGTGGGTGGAATTGTTGTTTACCCTCCAATGAGGTTATCAGCATTTGTTCTAGGCCTCACATGCAAAATCGCTAGGCTTGCTGAAAGTGCAAATTCACCACAAGCAGCCATGTCCTTCATCCTTCTGGGCAGAGCTGAGGGAATAATTCATGATGAATAATTGAGGTGGCATGCTTAGCTTCTTTGCTGCTCGTGGGATATCTGTGAGTGGGCTGCACTTTCCTCAAATGCATTCACCTACAGTGAAACTCACCCCTGTAAAGAAACACAGCACAAGTCAGGTAAGCTGCTCCGCCCTTGGCCGCAGTGTGGAGGACCTGTATGAGGTCCTAACCACCACTTCAGTCTTAGTGACAAAAATGTTCATAGGCAGTAAAAGCAGGCGAATGTTTCAATATATCTGTTGGACTCCAGGCAGTTTAATCTGTGTGGCTCTTTGGACAAGCCCTTAAAAAGACAAGATCTTGTCTGTTCTTTTTCAACTCTAAAGATCCCAGCGTACGTTTTGCAAGAGACCGCATTTGCTCCTGCTGCCATACCCAAAATGTTTCCTCTCTCCACTCTTGTTGTACAGCATATCGGGTGCCATGTTGGCTGTGTTTACACTATTTTATTTAAATTTCCAAAGTGTATTTTAGTGAATTTAATGCTGATGACAAGTGGAGTGGTAGATGTGAAAACCCAGGGCCTTGCTTTATTTATAGGACATATACAACGTATGCAGCTGCAGTGTAATCTGTCCTACTGTGCCCCATCAATGTGTCTCAACACGGGTATGAGTCATCAATCAGGTGCCTACGCTCCATCTTACGGTGGTTTCTTTTACCGTATCTGTCTCCACTTTCTATACTGGTTTCAGACCCCCACTCATTTCCTTCACATCCCTACTTGCTGTTTCCACTGGCACACTGATAGCCTCTGCTTTCTCAGACGCTAGACCCCATGCAGAAAAACATTTCTTCTGGATGTTGTCCTTATATAACCTTCACACCAGATGGTCCATTAATGAGTCATTTACATTTGCTCTAAATTCACACAACTCTGTGAGCTTCTTCAGGTCAGTCCACTCAATCCTTTGTCCTCTCTGAAGAGGTCCTTAGCAAGGTTGCCAATAAGGGCCATTGTGATGTTATTTTAGGTTTGTCTACACGTGAAAGTTATCAAAATTTAAAATAGGGGATGGCTTTAAAGCGAATTAACTATTCCTCCTTATCATCATGTTTGGATGCTCTTGTTCCAGAATAAGAATAACTTATTCCAAATTAGTTATTCCAAAGTGGATAAGATAATTCAGAATAAGGCATTCTTATTCTGGAATAAAAGCATATGATGTTAATCGGGAATAGCTATTCCAGAATCACTTTCCATGTAGATCAACCCTTCATGATGGCGTACATTTTATCTTCACTTCCCTTTCTACCTTATCTTTCAGTGCTATTGCAATCATATGTTTGGCTCTCCACATAATTTTAATACCAGCATCACCTCTCTATAATTCAGTGGTTCTGGAGACTTTATGGATAGTAAATCATTGCTAATAAGTGACATCAACAGCTAAATAGTGACATCCACTAAATAGAAGTGCCATGAACTGTACAAAATAAAACAGGTCTTCCCTTAAGAGAAGAAAATAATCTCTCTCTAGACATGTACTTGGGTTAATGAACTAGTTTGTCTCAAAGATATCTCACATGGTTACTTGGTATTCAATTAACTGCAGATGAAATATACACTGTTCTACCTCTGACCATTCTGTACTTATTGTCTTCAATAATTCACAGCAGGCAAACAAAAACATTCATTGAGTTGCACAGAAAATAGCATACATCAGCACCCAAAGTGCTCAGAGGATGGAAATGATGGCCACAAAGCAAAAGGAGTGAAAAGATCAAGAGACTTTGAATTCCTCTAAGAAGAAGTGAATTTTACTTTATGTACAGTAGGACATAAAATAATCCCAGTTCTAAAATAGTTTTTGTCCGTGGGTTCATATGGTATCTAAGGAGTCTATAGCTGAAAGGCATGAACTGACTTAGAGGGATAGTGTTGGATGGCTTATTTTTAGTACCAATTCCTTTTCCTTGAGCAATAAGACAAACATTTCCCAGTGTCCACCTCTTCCATTCCTCCAAGCCCTCATGCTGTGAAGTCAGTGGCAGCCCTCTGCAGGATCGGGCCATTATGGGGTTGAGATTACCCTGTTGCTGTGGTACTAAGGTATTTCACAGGGCAGATGAATTCCCAGTGATTCCGTCCTTATCCATTCTTTAATCTCTCCTTACTCGGGTAAAACTCCTTACAGCCAAAGGGACATCTGAGTTTGGCCACTGAGAGTTAGTTGTGATTGAAAGCTCCTGTAATTATGCGTGACCTGCAAGAAATCTCATAACCCCAACTTGCTTATGGATCACTTGAACCAGTGAGGTCTGCCGTGTTTTAACGTCAAGCTGAGAAGAGCCAGAGAGGAAGATGTCAGCGTTGTAATTTGGCTGGCTAGCTAGGGTCCTTGGGTCTGTGATGCACCAACTAGCATTGTGTCCAGTGCTCCTAGAGCATTACGTTGGGATTCTACTTTGCTGTGGTGGTAGGAGTAAAAGGCATTTAAAGCAAAGGAAAACAGGTGAACAGCTGTTTTTCTATAGAGCAGTAACAACTTTTATGAGAGTGAAAAATATTTCTGGATCTTATTACTGTCCAACATTTCAAAAATGAAAGAAGAGGCAGGTGACTAGCCAGGGCTGAACAAAGACCGACAACCACTAAGAAGAGTACGTGATATTCGTAGCTGTAAATTTCCACTCGTGTAGCTACTTATTAGACAAGAAGATGGCTTGGCAATTAAACCACTTCTTTGTGACTAAGTGGAAAATGTGTAACCATTTTGTTTCAGCCTATCAAATGCCTATAACCTGTTACCCTTATCAAGCAGTTCTGTGATGTTTTCTGTTCGCTTAGTTATTCATTCATACCCTACAAAGCTGCATTGGTGGGCCCGGTCTCGTAAAAGCTGACTACTACAGCCTGAGGACACAGGAAACCAGCAAATGCATGTTTAAAAAAAAAAAAGCCATATGACCTAGCACAGGAAACGAATCTAATGAAGGAATGTTCTCAGCTCTCACAGGAAATTATTTTCATTTTATGCCATTTTCTGCCTCCATAAAAGTAACCGAGTTGACCTCTTGTGCTCTGAGCTAACCTTTCAGCATCAAGGACTGGTGAGCAGTAGCATTCCCTCAACCAACAAGATGCTAATATGTTAAGAGTGTAACAGGGAACAGATTCTTTTCACAATGGGCAGCCCAGCTGCAATCAAGGGGCCAAGATTTTCAAAAGTGGATTTTGAGTGCCCAATTTGAGACACTTTAAAGGGGCATGATTTTCAAAAAATGCTGAGCCCCCGGCCAGTGGAAAGCAAGCCCATTGTGAGCACCCAAAATCCAGGAACTAAAAATCACTGGTTACTTTTGCAAATCTTGGCCAGTGTCTTCTATGTGCTAAAATTGATAGGTTCTTATTAAAGATCTTGAGGTTGCAAGCATAGAAAACTTACTCTATAAGGGGAGAGCGCATGTTTCTGTAGTGTGCACTAGAATTAAAAAAAAAAATGAGGAAGGTTTTTTTGTACATCCTTTCCAATTCTGTTCAGTTTGATTTCCGGCAAAAGGTTAGGTCTCATCTTTATTTTCATGCAAAGTAGTTCTCCCATATTTGGTCCTCACCCTGGTTCACTCTAGCTTCAGGAGGAATCGAGTTTTCTTTGGGAGGTGCCTGTATCTTGGAGGATGAGCCACAGGTTCCTTTTTTAGTAGATATTGCTAAAATGCACTGCCAAAGGAAACAGTAAGATAAACATGGTCTTATTTAAGATGTAGTCTTGGAGAAAACTGCACGAAAGTTGTTTTTGGTTATCTCACAAATTCCTTAGGCTGCACTTTTAACATGTTACAGTTCTAGGTAAGCTTGCATTTTAACTTTGTGTATTACTTCTCTTACAGCGATGGTTCAGAAGGTTTGAAATACAGCTACGTGGTGATGTAATGTCATTCCTTGACATACCTACTTCCGGGATGATTTTATAACATGCACTGGGTCAGCAGGCAAGTGGGAAAGGCATGCGGGAGTTACCTTAGGTAGGCAGGGGTATTATATTACGAGAAAACAAAGATGAAAGAAAATATTCTTCATGCACCTTTGAAAGAATCAGTTCTGAGCAGCCTTTAAGAAACAACATTATCTGCTCTGTATTTAATTTATTTCTGTGCTTTTATGTAACTCTCAAATTAACACTAGCACAATGAATCTTTTTAAATGTAATGAGCGAACGAGACTCAATCAGCTGTTTCAAAACCCATAACAGCTAATAAGAATATTAACCAAATCTGAACCTCTGAATCATAGCTTACTGCTAATAGGATGCTTTTTCCTTTAAACAAAATAATTTAAAAAATCATCACATTCCTTATTCTTTGCATAACTTCTTGTATTATATTAGATCAAAACATAACCATTTCCCACCAAGGGCTCTTTGTAATAAAGCATTGGAAAACAGCGAAGACTTTCTGAATGGTTTCCTCTTCAATGGCATGCACTTCAGGCAATGCAGTTAACAGTAATGATTGATTGAACCTCCAAAGTTTTGGATAAGCAGGGCACACCCAGATGTTTAAACACCCGGCCAGAAAAAACACGCAGACCTCTGCACAACTTTGGTTACCAAATTTAGAGTAAAACTGCCTGTATACCAGTGTGAGACGTGCAAAACCAGGCTACCTACATTGTCTGACAATGGCAGAGGACTTGGACTTAGCAGGCACAGCTGACGAAAATCAATGAAATCCTGGCTATAGACTACATAGGAATGTAAGATTAGATCAAAGAGGTGGGGGAGTAGCATTACAATGAAATCTAATAAGAGAAAAATTCGGAGTGGAAAGGCCCATCTTTATGGATACAAATCTGAAGTCATAAAAATATAAATATTGTAGTTGGGTTATATTTCTGGCCTCCTGATCAGGAAAAGGATATTGAGTGCACAATGTTGAGAGAGATCAAAGAGGCAACTAAACCTAATAAAATGATAATGGATGACCTTAGCAACTTGCATATAAACTGGTCAAATGTCACAATGGGGGGAAAAGGTTTAGAGAAGCAATTTCTTGCTACCTGAAAGGATTGCTTCTTGGAACAACCATTAATCTACTGTAACTCTGGCTACTAGTATATCTTTAGTTTGAACAGATAGTGCATTAGTACGAACAGCTGCATATACCAGGTAGTTACACTTATGATGGGGTTCATGAAGCACAATTAAGTCAGAGTATGGTATAAAGCACAGGACTAGAAATAAGGAGACCTGGTTTATACTCACAGGCCTGCCAAAGTCTCATTGTGTGACCTTGGGCAATTTACTTGACCCCTCAGTGCTTTAGTCTCACCATCTCTACAATATAGATAATACCCACTTCATAGGGGGCGTTGTGAAGTTAAACTCATTGATGTTTGTCATGAGCTTTGAAATCTTCTGATGTAAATCGCTATGGAGGTGTAAAATATTGCTGTTCATTCTGAACATTATGATTTATGGTCTCTTTTGAGTGCCTCAGGAGGATGTGATCTTTCAGCAGATGTTCTAAATCACCAGCGTTGTCTTCAGTAAGTCTAAAAATACCATGACTGCGACCAAATACATGGAGTCTACTCAGTCATTGACTTCATGGCTGATTAATCTTCTTTAACAAAAATAACATGCACTCTTATTTCAAGCAATGAGGGAGAGGGTCTGATGAGGCTCAGCATATAGTGGCAGGAGCCTCAGGGAACTATTTTCATGCTTGCCATGGTACAGTATATGGGGAAAATCTGAACATCCTCGCTCCCTGTGGGAAGGATTCTGCAAACTATGGGCTTTCAGTTCCTCCTAATGCATGGCTATCAGCTATCAGCTGGCCAACAGGTTTTTCTTTCCCAGGGAAAAGGGGCTCCTTTGTTAAATATTACAACTTTATTTTATTACATCCTTGTCAAGCCCTGAAGTGAAGCCCTTAGCCATATTTTCCTTTATGCTAAAAACTAACTCCTAGCAAAAAGATTACTCTGTTATGCTTTAAACTTCAAGTGAGTTGAAGTCTTGCTCTGAATTCTTGCTAGCATAACTTTGCTGAAAGTGTGTGTCAGGTACTTAAAACTCACTCTCATAATTATTATGATCATAATTTTGCATAAACTTGCAGTGATTACGATCTTGTAGCTAAACTTTAGAATTAAAGCAATCTGTTTCCTCTCTGTCCTCTCAGAATGTAGCTTTAATCTTGCACATTAAAAATGTTTATGCAAGTGCAAAGGGGTAATAGCATATGAAAAAAAATAATGGTGCATATATCTGTAACTTTAGCGCCCTCGTGGCCAAGATTGAGTCTGCTCTGCAGGCAGCTCTGGCCAAGAGATGGCGCGCGCAGGAACGCAGCAGGAGAAATCCCTTCCACCCCAGGGCACCTGTTCCAAACCCTCCAGAGTGAACACACACCCCCACAGGAAAAGTACAGTGGATATAACAAGGGAAATATTTATTTACAGAGGGATGAGAGGAGAAAAAAAACAAGGGGAAATATAGGGGGAGCAGTAAGACAGGGCTGCATCCAAACCAAGGCCCCACAGGCCCAGTGGTAGCACAGTCTGGAAGGGCAGACACCGAGCCATGTGTCTGCACACAGAGTTCAGGGGTCCTGAGCAAAGTTCCAGTCCAGTGCTGAGTCTTGGGTGCTCCTGGTCGTCTTCGGCGCCAGTGAACTTTCCCCCAACAAACCCCTCCGGTGCCCTCCTCTGCCGCTCTCTGCAAAGCCACACAGAGTGACCACCTCCCCACTTAACTAGCTACAGCCTCCCTCCTTGTCCCCAATGCAGAGTCACAAGCCCCAGTACTCACAGCCCCATGCAGCTCTGGGCAGCCGTGATACTG
This sequence comes from Terrapene triunguis, assembly GCF_002925995.2. Classification (NCBI taxonomy): domain Eukaryota; kingdom Metazoa; phylum Chordata; order Testudines; family Emydidae; genus Terrapene; species Terrapene triunguis. The sequence goes on from NW_020664409.1 coordinate 96,807,516, forward strand.
GGTCCAGCTCCGGCCTGTCCTTCTCGGCGATTCCTCCCTGGCACAGTGCTCCTCCTGGCTCCTGTCCTGGGGTGTCCCCGATCGGCCCTGTCCGTCCCAGGCCTCGGGCAGGTTCTCTGCCGCTTCACTTTTCCAGGGCCTGCAGGCTGCCTCCGCCTCTCCTTGGAGCTCCAGCGCTGCCCCCTGGAGTTTCCCTCTTTTTTTCTTACTCTCCCCCTCCCCCTTAGGAAAAAGATGTAAAGGGCCATGCTCTCTAAACCCCAAAGAGGTTACATATCCATTGGAAAATATATGCAATGTGCTTGTTTACCATGTATATTTACTATTACCGTCGTGTGTGTGTGTGTGTGTGTGTGTGTGTGTGTGTGTGTGTGTGTGTGTGTGTGT
>NW_020664409.1:96807912-96863737 GCF_002925995.2 Terrapene triunguis
TGTGTGTGTGTGTGTGTGTGTGTGTGTGTGTGTGTGTGTGTGTGTGTATTTTGCAGGCTCCTTTTTTTCCTGACATACCGATACTATAAAATCCACGTACCTTTCGTGAATTAGGCCTTGTCTATACTACAGTTTTGTTTACAAAAATCCACTTTTGTCGATAAGAGTGGAGGTGAACTCACTGAAATGCTCCTCCTGCCGATGTAACCCCCCTGCTATGCTGACATAATAAAACCATCCCGGTGAGAGACATAGGACTTATGTCAGAGTAGTTAGGGTGACAGTGTCAGTGAAGCCCTGGGCAGCTGCCCCCACCCCCGTTCCTGGCTGGGAGCTGCACAGACCTGAGAACCCTGCCTCTCAGTTCCCCCCACTTGCCTCCTTCAGTCAGTGGAAGCACTGCTGGTGAGGATGCACACCACCAACAGAAAGAAGATAGTGTGGACATCAGCCACCACAGTAATTACAGCGGTGGCTGTAAGTAGACCTAACATAGGTTGACTTAAGATTGTAGTGCAGATATAGCCTTAGTCTCTTCCTATGTTTACAGACAGATTTTCAAAAGGTACTTGTGATCTACCTGCCACAGTCAATTTAATTTTCGTGGCTGGTCCAACAAAACCAAAAGCTATTGTTTTCAGAGAAAAGTGTAAGGCATTTTTATTCTCCCAGGTTACTGCCTGTGGAAGGAAGGAATTTGGGTTGGTATTTAGTTTTGGAAGAATTTCTATTATGGTTAAGAAGAAATGATGGACAAAATATTCTAACCTGGGTGAATAGACTAGGTAGGGGCTGATCCTGCAATGATTTATGCATGTGCTTAACTTTATGGGCTGCAAGGAGCCCCATTACGGTCTTTACACATATGCTTAACTTTACACCGTCTTTGCAGCATCAGTCCTTAAGCTCCTAAATAACAGTGGCCTGATGTTCCAGAGGTCCTGGGAATCTGCAGCTCATGCTGACCTTGTACTGAAATTCAGTCTGTGTTTATTTAGGAGCCTAATTTTAGGTGTCCCAGATGGAAATTTGGGGCTTTTTTTTTTTTTAAATAGGTCCTATTTTTCTAAAAATGTGTTCTACTGCATGCACAAAAATGGGTACAATTGCATGTCTAATTTGCATGCACAATGACTGCAACTGTGTAGAAACAGTGGATGTGCACACACATAAATGACCAGTTTTATGTCTAACTGGCCGTTTTATTAAGTGTCATCTCAGAGACTGGATATTTAATTTAGTTGTGCAATAGCACACTTTCTTTTTTTTTTTTTTAAATCCAAGCACTAGATTTTGTATCTACGCTATGAGTTTAGATTATTAAGAAGATCAGTCATACATTTTAAAAATAACTAAAAATAAAGCAAATGGGGCAGATTCTCTGCCCTGGCACATCCCCTTTGTGCCACCCAAGTGGGCTGCAACTGACTGCAAATGCCCAGCAGGAAATTCTCCCGTTGCCAGCAGAGAATTAATCCCAAGGACAAGTGTGTGCCAGATCCAGGCCCTGAGACTGCAGACCGTCACCCCTTGGCACAGAAAGCATAACAAGGACTTAAGGGATGTGTTGGGAATGGGGAAATGGAGTGGCAGCACTCCACTATGTTCTACCAGTCCTCAACTGGGATAAGGCTATGAAGGATACCACATTAGATCTGTGCAGCAGCTGCTCTAAGGCCTGGTCCACACTAACCCCCCACTTCGGACTAAGGTACGCAAATTCAGCTACGTTAATAACGTAGCTGAATTCGCAGTACCTTAGTCCGAACTTACCGCGGGTCCAGACACGGCAGGCAGGCTCCCCCGTCGATGCCGCGTACTCCTCTCGCCGAGCTGGAGTACCAGCGGCGACGGCGAGCACTTCCGGGATCGATCCCAGAAGATCGATTGCCTGCCGCCGAACCAGGAAGTAAGTGTAGACGTACCCTTAGTCAGAGCTGAGCCAGAGCGGCATAATCTGTTTCCTGATGTCCCCTCCCCACTCTCCAGCACTGAGCAGAACTAGGGTGCAGGAGAGAAGCTATCCCGACAGCTTTATTTTCCGATACTGGGAGGAGTATTATGCCTTGAAAATCAGAAAAATCATCTTTGGACTTCTAAGCTGAGTATGGGGTATATCTGATATACAACTCTTTGAGACAGAATAAATATGGAGCATCACTGAAAGAAAATAAATAAAGAGCTCTGTAAGGCCCTTGTTGGAGTCACTTTTCAGAGCACATCTGCTCTTTAATGTATTTAGAATTTTTTTAAAAATATTTTACTAGATATCCTGGTGTACAAACAAGCTCCTAACAACTGCCCAATGTAATGTTTGACATTGTCCTGGCAATATCTCCATCTTCAGTGGTTACATTTCAGAAATAATTTTGGTTTGAGATTATTTAACTCAATTTGGAGCATTTGGATAGGCAGAATGGAGACTCTTGCATAGCTCTGTATATATTAGTGCTGGCCATAAAATGGAAATCCCTTCCTGTGGAAAAACTTCACGTTTTTTGGGGGGGGATCATCCCCAATCAAGATGAAAAGTCACAAGTGTGACATTTTTCACAGGAAGAGATTTCCACAAAAAGGCCAGTTCAGGGGAACTGAAATGGAATTTTTCTGGCTTGCCAGCTGCCATATGTGAAGACTGACAATGAAAAGCCATCCAGGCAGGCTCCTGGAGGCTGAGCTCCCCAGCTCCTCCTCCAACTGAAAAGTGAAATTGACAAGAGGCTTCCACATGGACACCTTTTCAACTTTTCCAACAGAAAATGGAAATTTTCCTACAGTGTAATCCACTTTCCCATCAGGTCCCGGGAAGCCTAGCTACTCCTGAATGTCCATTGTTCTTCTGAGTTACAGTAGAATCTCAGAGTTACAAACACCAGAGTTATGAACTGACCAGTCAACACACATCTCATTTGGAACCAGAAGTATGCAATCAGGCAGCAGCAGAGACCAAAAAAATTAAAGCAAATACAGTCCTGTGTTAAATGTAAACTACTAAAAAAAAAAAGCAGCATTTTTCTTCTGTATAGTAACGTTTCAAAGCTGTATTCAGTCAATGTTCAGTTATAAACATTTGAAAGAACACCCATAACGTTTTGTTCAGAGTTACAAACATTTCAGAGTTAACAACCTCCATTACTGAGGTGTTTGTAACTCTGAGGTTCTACTGCATTAAAAATTCAGCCCAGATTAGTAGTGATTTAAAGGCACTGTCAACTGATGGCTGTTGTTCAGTGACTTGTATAAAATGAGCTGATGGACTCAGTACAGTTTCTAGAGGACAAGTGAGAAGTTTAGTAGGTCAGTAGTCACAAATTATGATAGTGGTTAGCCGGTAGCAATCACAGGCCTAGTAAAATTCATAAACTATGAGCTGTATTTGTGTGAATAGAAATAATGACTAAATTTCAGTGATGCTGTTATAATTCTAACCATAACATTTTGTAACCCTGACCTCCCGTTCTCATTCCCCCAGCTCATGTGACTAGGTCCAGGAAACGAAACCCTGTCTTTTAGGAACCTTTCACTGTGCCACATCTTTGATTACATGATGTCAGAAACAAATGAATCCTTTGGCATAAATAGAGCAAATGCAGTGAACAGAATCCCTCAGTCTGGAATGGAACCAGACCAAACTGGAGGAGGTGTCTGCTGTTACTTCTAAATTTTCCAGGAAGCAAGTGGTGGTATAAAGAAATCAGACAGGATGAAATATTCCACCATGCTGCACATGTGAGGACTAGACACAGTGGTGATCTGCAATACATTCCAGTGAAAGCATGAAGGGACCGCAAATTGCTAGAAAGTCATTCAAAAATTTTAAGAACACTTTGCTCCATACAAGAGCCACTTTGAAAAGGTACAACATTATCTTTACAAGAAACTAGCTGGCAGTAAAGGCCATTGACCACTATGTTAATGACTTGCATAATAAAGCTGTGCCATGTGAATGTGAACAGCCAGCAGATAGACTAATTGGTGCCTGAATTATGTGAAAATGGATGTGGGTTTGCAAAGAACAGGAGTTATTTTTACCTGGTAAGTGAAAACTGTGCTTCCCAAATGAAAATACGAGCAAGCTGTGAAAGAACTAGCATCTAGTTAAGAATGTAAACTCAGGCAAAATGCAAGAGTATAAAAAAGGTCCAGAATAAGAATTGGGAAGGTGTTACCACACATTTAGCATCCACATCTCTTAAATGCATAGATGCTAGTGTAAGGAAAGGCTTCCACTATTAGATCACTCACCTCATTCCCTTGCCATAGATATAGACCTAGGCCAGCGGACGTACCAGACGCTGGGATGAAAGAATTAGTAACTGGTGTCCACTAAATACTACTGATCCTTTTTTTAATCACGACTATCATTTTTATTTTCTTTCACACCATTTATCTCTGTTCAATCCTAATAATTTTGGATGCTGCCTTTAAGCTATGGCATCTACATCTTTCAAGATATGGTGAATGTAATTAAGCAATAAAACATGGTTGGCTGTGTGTGGTGTGAGTTTTTGATACATTCAGAAGAGAGCCCATAACCAATATGAAGCTGTGTGATGTCTTCAGTTGATAATGAAGGAGTATCTTTGAAGTAATTGGAATTTTCTAGAGTTAAGCTGTGAAATTTAATTAAAATATATCAATAGTCCAGTGGATTCATGTATCATCCAATACCTGCAGGTTCTACAGTAATTTTAACACCATTTATGACTGCAGCAACCGTACTCTTGCAGCTGGGACACTTCACCGCCCTGAATAAGCTCAGAAAAGAGCTACACAAATGACCTGAGGTTTGTAAAACCTGCCTTCCTGTTGAGAATGATCTTCTCTAGTGTCTATTTAGTTTAGCACAGAGATGATTAAGAAGTGACTTGATCATGGTTTATAAGTACCTGCATGGGGGAAAGATTTCTGATAGGAGAGGGCTCTTAAGTCTAGTACAGGCATAACAAGATCTAATGTCCGTTAGCTGAGGGGAAACAAAATTAACAATGAGGTTAATGAACCATTGGAGCAATTTGCCTAGGGATGTGGTAGATTCTCCATCACTTGAAGTCTTTAAATCATGACTGAATGTTTTTCTAAATGATATGCTCTGGCTCACCCGAAATGTACAGGCTTGACCGAGGAATCTCTTGGTGAAATTCCATGGCCTGTATTTAGGCAGGCAGTCAGAGTAGAAAATTCTAATCCATTCTTTCTGGCCTTCAAATCTGAGTCCATAACCAGGAGAAAATGAAATCAGAGCACAGTGAAATTATCCTAGTTCCATACATTGTTTGTAGTCATTAATGGTAGTGTGGCTCTCTATCCAGTGTTGGGTCCATCCAGCTAGTTGCTTCAGTCACCCTGACATGTTAGCTCACATTCTGGGAGGAGGTTTCAGAGCAGCAACAGGGGCCTCATGGTCAGACATTTCACCGAGCAGCCCAGAAGTGATGGCAGAAAACTGAGTTGCCTCTTTCAAAGTGCTTTTCCAAATTCTGTCCTCATTTTACACCTGGGCAACCACTTAAAGTCAGGAGCATTGATTGGGGCATTGGAGGCAGTGAGCCAAATGTTTAGATCCTTGCTTAATTTTTACTCTGTCCTCTCTCAGGCAAACTCTGAAATCACTGGGAGCTTCTAGTGAGGTTCTGCCTGAGTGAAAAACAAAGGCCCTGGTCCTGTAATAGGCTGTGTGCAGGTACATCCTTAGGTCCATGTGGAGCCCCCATTGGCTTAAATGTGGCTCCATGAATACAGAGATCAATCTGCACACAGCCACTTGCAGGATCAGGGCCCAAGTAAAGTAATATTTGAATTTAAAAATATTTTTTTTAAATGATTCTAAAAATAAAATTGTTAAAATCACCACTGAAATACTAAGTTCCCTTAGGAAGTTCTGCAACTCTACAGTTCCTCTCCCAAGCTCTTTCGCTTCTTCCCTGACTCCTCCTGACCCTTGTCACAACATCTGTGAAGCTGCAGCTTCTAGTAACACTTCACCCATGATTGCCCTGCTTTTAACTTTCACGGTTCATAGGGAGGAGGAAAATCATAGGGGAGGAGGAAAACCCTAACCTGGTTACTTAATGCAGCATGGTGAAATTCAGAGGGAATTAGGGACATCTGGAGTAAAATGTTAGTTCAGGGGATGGTGCTCTTTGCAGGTTGTATGTTATATGTCCATAAGGCACCGATGAAGTTAATAGAAAGTGGAATTTAAAATCTAATGCAGTTGCGGAAGGTCAAGTGGCACTGAAGATAACACAGGCCAAAATAAGATCAAGGGAATAATAACTGGGATTTGGAGGGGGGTTATTGGTGAGGGCAGGGGGTGTTAGGAAGTATTTGCATGGGCTTAGCTTTTCATGGCACCCTTTCCTTGGACTGTGCTAGCTTTTTGTTTTGTTCCCCACCCCCCTTAAACAACCATGAATAAATGAAAGTATCAATACCCCATTTTAAATGTTTATGTGCAATATATTATTTAGCCACTAGATGTCTTTGTGTGGATAGTGGTTCAGACCGAGTGTGGTCTCCGGTAAACAACAGAGACAAAGCTGGAACTCAAACTATGTGGACATGTGTTCTTGTTCTGTAGTTTTCTTTAATAAAATCCTCCTTTTCAAGATGTTCTGAAACTCCATACATAATGATACTGATGTAAGAGGCAGACATTGGAGAAAGAGGGTACTGCTCTCAGCCATCTGCAGACTGGAAGGAAAAATTGTCCGAGGGCAGTGAATACTTCAGATGTCAGGCAAGAAAACATGGTTATCTGTGTGTCTGGCTTTGACCTCATTCTCTCATTGAAATGAAATGCTGCTGCTGTAATTATCTAATGGCTTTTCTCTGAATCTGTTTGGACTGTTCTGCCAGGATTTTTTGTTTATATTCTCTTGTTTGTGGTGTGTCTGGATCTCTCTTAGTCTTATGTGTTTAATATAAATTTAAAACGCCAGTGTCATCACAGGCCTGGAACTGAGTCTGTTGTAATTTATTTGAAAACAAAGTAACTGTTCTAATGATTAAATTAAAAATCTGGATTTTCAACCAGATTGACATTATCCATACCTGGTCTCACACAATACCACTATTCTAGTACTCTACTAGTGCTGCCTTCATTTTTGTCATTGAATGCCTTCTCTGATTATATCCACACATGTGTTTTATTCCCTTTTCCCCTTGATGCCACTAGACAACAGTCTGATGGGGCAGAAAACGAGATTATACTTCTTAGAGACATAATGGGTAACATGAAAACATTCTACAAATACAATAGAAGCAAGAGGAAGACCAAGGGCAGGGAAGGCCTGTTACTCAATGTGTGTGTGTGGGGGGGGGACACAATAACAGAAAATGTGGAAATGGCAGAAGTGCTAAATGACTTATTTCAGTTTTCACCAAACAGGTTAGCAGCAATGGGACTTCTAACATAGTGGATGCCAGTGAAAATGAGGTAGGATGAGAGGTTAAAATAGGGAAAGAACAAGTTATAGATTACTTAGACAAGTTGGATGTCTTCAAGTCAGTAGGGCCTGATGAAATACATTGTAGAATACTCAAGGAGCTGAGAGAGGTGAGCCATTAGCAGTTATCTTCAGAAAGTCATGGAAGGCTGGAGAGATTCCAAAGGTCTGGAAAAGGGCAAATATAATGCCCATCTGTGTTTTTAAACGGGGGAGGGGGGAATAAGGACAACCTGGGGAATTACAGACCAGTCAGCTTAACTTCAGTACCTGGCAAGATAATGGATCAAATAATTAAGCTATCAATTTGCAAACACCTAGAAGATAATAAGGTGATAAGTAACAACATGGATTTGTCAAGAACAGGTTGTGTCAAACCAACCGAATATCTTTCTCTGACAGGATAACAAAGGGATGGTGGGTGGGGGCAGAGGTAGATGTGGTATATCTTGACTTTAGAAAGACTTTTGATATTGTCTCCATGACCGTCTCGTAAACAAACCAGGGGAATACACCATATATGGAGCTACTGTAAGGTGAGTGCAAAACTGGTTGGAAAATCATTCCCAGAGAGTAGTTATCAGTGGTTCACGGCCAAGCTGGAAGGGCATATCAAGTGGGGTCCTGCAGGGATCAGTTCTGGGTCTCGTTCTGTTCAATATCTTCATCAATGATTTAGATAATGGCATAGAGAGTACATTTTTAAAGTTTGTGGAAGATACCAATCTGGGAGGGGTTGCAAGTGCTCTGGAACATAGGATTAAAATTCAAAATGATCTGAAGTAAATATGATGAAATTCAATAAGGACAAATGCAAAGTACTCCACTTAGGAAGGAACAATCAGTTGTACACATACAAAATGGGAAATGACTGCCTAGGAAAGAGTACTGGAGAAAGGGATCTGGGGATCATAGTGAATCACAAGCTAAATGCGAGTCAGCAGTGTAACACTTGTGCAAAAAAAAAAAAAAAAAAAAAGGAAAAATCATTCTGGGCCGTTTTAGCAGGACACAAGAAGTAATTCTTCCACTCTACTCCAGTTTGGGCCTAATCAACGTGGAGTATTGTGTCCAGTTCTGGGTACCACATTTCAGGAAAGATGTGGACAAACTGGAGAAAATCCAGAGAAGAGCAACAGAACTTATTAAAGAAACATGACCTATCAGGGAAGATTGGAAAAAAATATGGGTTTGTTTAGGCTGGAGAAGAGAAAACGGAGACGGGATCTGATAACAGTTTTCAAGTACATAAAAGGTTGTTACTAGGAGGAGGGAGAACAATTGATTCTCCTTAACCACCCTTGCTGCAATTTAAGCCCATTACTTCTTGTCCTATCCTCAGATGTTGAGGTTGGACATTAGAAAAAACTTCCTAATGTAGAATAGTTAAACACTGGAACAAATTGCCCAGAGAGCTTGTGGAATCTCCATCATTGGAGATTTTTAAGAGCAGGTTAGACAAACACCCGTAGAGATGGTCTAGATAATACTTAGACCTGCCATGAATGCAGGGGACTGGACTAGATGACCTTTCCAGTCCTATGATTGTAGCATCTGCATCCACGTCCTAGTATGAGCTTTGCTGCATATATATCCAACAGCTTGTGTTGATTAGATTCCTTTGTAAAAGCCACATTCTGCAACTGCAGTGCTATAGGACAATGAGAACGAGATTTCAACCAAGAAGAATTATGTCCTGAAAGGCAGTTTAGAGAGACAAGGTGGGGGAGGTAATATCTTTTATTGGACCAACTTCTGTTGGTGAGAGAAACACGCTTTTCAGCTACACAGAGCTCTTCCTCAGATCTGGGAAAGGTATTCAGAGTGTCGCAGCTAAATACAAGATCAAACAGATAATTTTAGCATACGTAGAATTTTAGCATATTCAAAGGATCCATTCAAGGCACCTGAAGAGCAGGTGGCATTGTAATTGAAAGCTTTATTAAATATGCACTGTCACTTGTTATGGATTTGATGGCATTTAAGTGTGATTATAGACGTAAGCACTGAAGTAGGACATTCTCTTTCTCTTCCTCATTTAATACCTGTGTAAACTGGTCTAGATGATTATCAATTTGTGCATTGCAAGAATGGGCTTATTCTATATTGTGTGGCCTCAAAGCAGTGAAACTATTGGAATAATGGTGGCTGTAGCCAGTGACTCTGGCATCCGTATGTTCAATGGAAACTGCTAGCATATAGATCTGATTTTTCTGCAGCCTTGCCTCTCTGAAGACCCGTAAATATTTAGCCCTTACAATAAGATTTAGGACAAAAGCATCAACATGGTGTCTTTCACTATTCTGAGTTCCAACATAGCACTTTTGAGCTTTTGCAAAGTCCCAAACAATACAAGATCTTCTCTTTGAAAAGTTAGACTGCCATCGGTCACAGTGACAAATAAATTCATTGTGAAATACATAGTTCACATACATTTGCCTGTCTTGACCTCCATGGGGATGTCCCTGACTCCGTTTCGGCAATAAATTCCAGTTGGGTCACAGCCAACAATGATCTTTTCATATCATTGTACTCTGCCCTGGCCAGGAAAGCAATGTATATAATGGAGATGGAACATTCATCTAGCTCTAAGGCAGCTTCTGCAATCTGTATGCGATTGAAATATTCCAGGCTGCTTCTTGCAGCTCTAGATGCACCTTTATGCAGTGTTACTCCCTCACTTTGTCCTCTAGTTCTGATGCCCAGTTGAGGAGAGCAACTCTGCAATCACTTTTCAAATACTCTTGGGATCCTCTTCCTGGCCGGTCACTACTACTTGCAGTGGAGATCTTTTCTGGTAACTCTTAGAGGAGAAAAAACAGTTGCCAAAGTGACTGTACTAAGCCCCCATGGATTCACATTCCTCGACCACCTTCTTCAAAATCGTTGGTGAAAGATTTCTGAGTTAGTGGAAGGAAATGTAGGGTGATGTCTTTTATACTCTGTAAAAAGATGTACGGTAACTCCATGGACCTCAGGTGAACTATTCCTGAATTATTCCAGAGTAATGAAAGCAGATGGGCCCAATAGGTTTACAAAACAGCATGCTATTTGTACTCTTCTCTCTCGCTATACCTTCCAGGATGCAAACTTGCACTGGGCTTAGCAAACCCTGTGACTTTAAAAATTAGTTGAGATGGGCCTAAGGCAAAACTCTGCAGCTGAAGATCCCTGAAGTTTGGGGAAGTTTGCATCAGTATCTGAATGCTGTGGCTCAGACCTCTTCCTAAAATATGGTGATGACCTTCTTCTGTCTTCCTCATGGGCCGTTGCCAGATGACTGCAGCTCCCTTTTGCTGACGGCAACAGATTGCTTTAGCACAGAACTATACCAGTGTAGTCAGTGATGATGAATGTAGGAACAGTAGGAGTCTATCCTGATGGGTCAATTCTGCAATGAGCTCATGAGCATCAGTGGGCTCGCTTGCTAGCGCTTGAAGAAATTTCAGGTGAACAACTAGCTGTCTCTCCACTTAAGTGTCCAATCACTCAAACCTATAACCATTAAGCCACTCTGAATTAAAATGAAGAAAGAAATTCTGTTGTGGTAACTGTAGAATCACTTCATCATTTTGGGCCTAATTCTTCCATCTGTGCTCACATTGTTTAGTATTTATTCAAATGAGTCATCCTGTTGATTTTTAACAGAATTACTAGCATCAGCAGATGCTGCTTCATGTGAACAAGGGTTGTAGACCAGACTTAATATTATGATTAAACAGACAAACTTTCTTGTGAAATTCTCACACATTTCTTTAATCATAGCCACAGTTTTTGGCTTAATCTACCACACAATATCACATGTCTTGCAGAGCGCCGTTGAATTGTAACTTTGTGTGTGCAGTTCTATAGTAATATGAACAAGATTATCCAGCATTGTGGACTCAAAGGACCCTTCTCTTCTATTGTTAAAATCTGATGAGATTCAACAAGGACAAGTGCAGAGTCCTGCACTTAAGAAGGAAGAATCCCATGCACCGCTACAGGCTGGGGACTGACTGGCTAAGCAGCAGTTCTGCAGAAAAGGACCTGGGGATTACAGTGGATGAGAAGCTGGATATGAGTCAGCAGTGTGCCCTTGTTGCCAAGAAGGCCAATGGCATATTAGGCTGTATTAGTAGGAGCATTGCCAGCAGATCGAGGGAAGTGATTATTCCCCTCTATTCAGCACTGGTGAGGACACACCTGGAGTATTGCGTCCAGTTTTGGTCCCCCCACTATAGAAAGGATGTGGACAAATTGGAGAGAGTCCAGTGGAGGGCAATGAAAATGATTAAGGGGCTGGGGCACATGACTGACGAGGAGAGGCTGAGAGAACTGGGGTTATTTAGTCTGCAGAAGAGAAGAGTGAGGGGGGATTTGATAGCAGCCTTCAACTACCTGAAGGGGGGTTCCAAAGAGGATGGAGCTAGGCTGTTCTCAGTGGTGGCAGATGACAGAACAAGAACTCAAGTTGCAGTGGGGGAGGTCTAGGTTGGATATTAGGAAACACTATTTCACTAGGAGGGTGGTGAAGCACTGGAATGGGTTACCTAGGGAGGTGGTGGAATCTCCATCCTTAGAGATTTTTAAGGCCTGCCTTGACAAAGCCCTGGCTGGGATGATTTAGTTGGTGTTGGTCCTACTTTGAGCAGGGGATTAGACTAGATGACCTCCTGAGGTCTCCTCCCACCCTAATCTTCTATGATTCTATTGTTCCCTAAATTGTTAAGTGTCCCAGAGGATTTGAGGAAGGGAATTCAACAAGTGAGCTTTACCTAGGTTTTATTCCTACCAAAAAAGGATATATGTAATATACTGGCTTAGTGCATGTGATCATCTCCATCTTTTACTATTGCCTTGCCCTGGTGACAGCAAAGCCCGATACACTTAAGGAGTTTTCTTTAGCCGAAGTGGCACAGGCTTGTGCTTTGGGTGCTGCAGCACCTGGATTCCATTAGCACTGAAAACAAATCATAGAGTTACATGGTATACACATCCTGATGGGGCTGAGTCTGAGGCCTTACTGACCAGGAGAGCAAGGTGGGACAGATTCCTCAACATAGATGAGAAATCATTGAAAACTCTCATCTAGGTCTTCTCAGAGAATAAAGAACAGGCCTTTCTATCATAAGAGTGAGTCTCACCACATCGGCGCCCATTCTTCAATGTGGAAAACCCCAACCATAGCTGTTGACTCCGTGGGTGCCCTGGGGCTGGAGCACCCACGGGGGAAAAAATGGTGTCTGTTGAGCACCCACCGGCAGGCCCCCTATGAGCTCCCCACCAGCGCCTCCCGCCCACCGGCGGGCCCTGCAGATCAGCGCCTCCCCCTCCCTCCCCACGCCTCTCACCCACCACGATCAGCTGTTTCACTGCATGGCATTCAGGAGGCTCTGGGGGGGGATGAGGAGAGGGCAGGAGAGAGGATGCAATGCACTCGGGGGAGGGGGCGGGGAGAGGGTGGTGCCTTGGGGGAAGGGGGTGGAGTGGGGTGGGGCCTCAGGCAGGAGTGGGGGTCAAGCACCGCTCAGCACTTTGGAAAGTCGATGCCTGTGACCCCAACCAACCCAAAATAAATAAAAAATGACTTAGAAACAAATCAACCTAAAAAAAAGGAACTCAGTAAAATCAGAGAAAGGTGCCCCAAAATCCTCTCCCAAGCAAAGATTTTACTCCAGAAATGAAGTGCCATGAAGTTCACTAGTGATTTCACTATTCCATAGATGTTTACGTGGAAGGTGCTCAGTATGGTGATGGGCAGCAATGTAAAACCCAAAGCTAGTCAGTGATATGCTGTTTACCCAGGCTGGTGCCTGAGGAGAAAGGAGTTAAGAGAATAATAAGCTGCCTTCAGCTCTAAAATAGAGCAAGATGGACACCAGTACTTTGTCCATCTCTAGGAGGAGTTCATCTCCCAAAGAGATCAGGGGCTAGAGCAGGGATCAAGGAGAGCTGAGGACTCCAGATGACCCCCAAATCATCTTGAGCTGTGCAATCAGGGCTGGCTCCAGGCACCAGCAAACCAAGCAGGTGCTTGGGGCGGCACATTTTCAGGGGCGGCATTCCGGCCACCCTTTTTTTTTTTTGCGCTTGGGGCGGCAAAAGCCTAGAGTCGGCCCTGGCAGCAGCAGCGCGTCCTGCACGGGGGGCACCTGGGCCGCTGTGGTTCGCGTCGGGGAGCAGCGCCCGCACCTTATGGCTGGGCGGGCTCCGAGCGCGGGACACTCGGGCTGGGGGCCTCCCTGTGGGGCGCACGGAGCCGCCTGCAGGTGCCGCAGGGCGGCTGCCCCCCAGTGCCGCAGCCAGGGCTGGGCGAAGCGGCCCGAGCGACCCAGGGGCTGTGGCAGGGCGGCCAGAAGCAGCAGCAGCAGCGGGGCCATAGAGGGCGGGGCGCTGCCGTGCGGGGCCCGTGTCCCGCTCTCCGGGGCTCCGCTCCCTCTGGGGCTGCCCTGCCCCGGCTCCTCAGCCCCCTGCCGGGGCGATCCCCCAACTCTGCCCTCCTGGGTCCCACCGGTCCTGGAGGCGAGAGCCCTGGCTGGAGGGACCCTGGGCTGAGGTGCGGCCCGAGAGCCCCGCTGCTTACCCCGACCCTGCCAGCGCTGGACCGGCTGGAGGCGAGGGGGGAGCAGACTGAGTCAGCACTGGTGCGGGGGAGCCCAGCGCTGGGGCGGCAGGGGGTGCAGGTGGGGTGGGGTGGGGGGAGAGCCCAGGGTTGGGGCGGCAGGGGCTGCGGGTCGGAGGGGAGAGTCCAGGGCTGGGGCGGCAGGGTGGTGCAGGGGGAACCCAGGGCTGGGGTGGGGGGCAGCCAAAAATTTTTTTGCTTGGGGCGGCAAAAAACCTAGAGCCGGCCCTGTGTGCAATGGTCTTCCCCAGCTAGTAAAGCAGCAGGGTGATAATTGGTGACACTTTGAATGTCAAGAGATGACTTCTTACAGAAGGGCCTAACAGCCACTCATTGAAAGACAATGTCACCATTCCCTCCAAGTTGTTAATGACCTCAACCAGCAAAGGACCCAATGCTTTTCTGCTTTTTTTACTGAAATGGGAGATTAGTGCATGAGGGCAGAATTTGGCTATCATCTCTTAGGTTCTTAGGGAAAGGAGTACAGGAGAGCTGGCTGTAATTTAAAGAAGCCTTATTGAGGGCACAGGAACAAACCATCGCAATGTGCAGAAAGAATAGCAAATATGGCAGGTGACTAGCTTGGCTTAACAGTGAAATCTTCCGTGAGCTTTAACACAAAAAGGAAGCTTACAAGAAGTGGAAACTTGGACAGATGACTAGGGAGGAGTATAAAAATATTGCTCAAGCATGCAGGGGTGTAATCAGGAAGACCAAAGCACAAGTGGAGTTGCAGCTAGCAAGGGATATGAAGGGTAACAAGAAGGGTTTCTACAGGTATGTTAGCAACAGGAAGAAGGTCAGGGAAAGTGTGGGACCCTTACTGAATGGGGGAGGCAACCTAGTGACAGATGATGTGTAAAAAGCTGAAGTACTCAATGCTTTTTTTGCCTCAGTCTTCACAGACAAGGTCAGCTCCGAGACTGCTGCACTGGGCAGCACAGTACGGGGAGGAGGTGACCAGCCCTCAGTGGTGAAGGAACAGGTTTAAGGACTATTTAAAAAAGCTGGACATGCACAAGCCCATGGGGCCGGATGCAATGCATCGAAGGGTGCTGAGGGAGTTGGCTGATGTGATTGTGGAGCCATTTGCCATTATCTTTGAAAACTCATAGCAATCGGGGGAGTTCCCGGGTGACTGGAAAAAGGCAAATATAGTGCCCATTTTTAAAAAGGGGAAGAAGAAGAATCCGGGGAACTACAGACAGGTCAGCCTCACTTCAGTCCCTGGCAAAATCATGGAGCAGGACTTCAAGGAATCCATTTTGAAGCACTTGGAAGATAGAAAGGTGGTCAGGAACAGTCAACATGGATTCACCAAGGGCAAGTCATGCCTGACCAACCTGATTGCCTTCTGTGATGATATAACTGGCTCTGTGGATATTGGGAAAGCGGTGGGCATGATATACCATGACTTTAGCAAAGCTTTTGATACGGTCTCCCACAATATGCTTGCCAGCAAGTTAAAGAAGTATGGATTGGATGAATGCACTGTAAGGTGGATAGAAAGCTGGCTAGATTGTCAGGCGCAACAGGTAGTGATCAACGGCTCAATATCTAGTTGGCAGCCAGTATCAAGCGGAGTGCCCCAGGGGTCGGTCCTGGGGCTGGTTTTGTTCAACATTTTCATTAATGATCTGGATGATGGGATGGATTGCACCCTCAGCAAGTTCGCAGATGACACTAAGCTGGGGGGAGAGGTAGATACGCTGGCGGGTCCAGAGTGACCTAGATAAATTGGAGGATTGGGCCAAAAGAAATCTGATGAGGTTCAACAAGGACAAGTGCAGAGTCCTGCACTTAGGATGGAAGAATCCCATGCACTGCTACAGGCTGGGGACTGGCTAAGCGGCAGTTCTGCAGAAAAGGACCTGGGGATTACAGTGGATGAGAAGCTGGGTATGAGTCAACAGTGTGCCCTTGTTGCCAAGAAGGCTAACAGCATATTGGGCTGCATTCGTAGGAGCATTTCCAGCTCATCGAGGGAAGTGATATCTCCCCTCTATTCGGCACTGGTGAGGCCAAATCTGGAGTATTTCACCCATTTTTGAGCCCCCCACTACAGAAAGGATGTGGACAAATTGAAGAGAATCCAGTGGAGGGCGACAAAAATGATTAGGGGGCTGGAGCACATGACTTACGAGGAGAGGCTGAGGGAACAGGGCTTATTTAGTCTGCAGAAGAGAAGAGTGAGGTGTGTATTTGATAGCAGCCTTCAACTACCTGAACAGGGGGCTCCAAAGAGAATGGAGCTAGGCTATTCTCAGTGGTGGCAGATGACAGAACAAAGAGCAATGGTCTCAAGTTGCAGTTGGGGAGGTCTAGGTTGGATATTAGGAAAAACTATTTCATTAGGAGGGTGGTGTAGCACTGGAATGGGTTACCTAGGGAGGTGGTGGAATCTCCATCCTTACAGGTTTTTAAGGCCCGGCTTGACAAAGCCCTGGCTGGGATGGTTTAGTTGGGGTTGGTCCTGCTTTGAGCAGTGGGCTGAACTAGATGATCTCCTGAGGTCTCTTCCAACCCTAATCTTCTATGATTCTATTTATATGATCCCCCATTACCATAGTATCAGAGTGCTTCACAATCTTTAATGCATTTATTCTCAAAACACCCCTGTAGGTAGGACAGTGTTATCCCTATTTTACAGATGGGGAACTAAGACATGGAGAGACTAAGGGAATGTCTACACTTTAAGCTGTAGGTATAAATTCCAGCTCGAGGAGACATACTGGTGCTAACTCTGATCAAGCTAACATGCTCGAAACCAAGTGTAGTTGCAGTGGTATGCTGCCTGAAGGATATACTCATCTAAGACCCTTGGCACATATTCATGCAGCTAGACTCTTCTGCCATGGCTATGCTCTAATTTCAGCACAATATCTTGCCTTGAGATGGAATTTACACCTTCGTACCCTAAGTGAGTTGTCCAAGATCACACAGGAAATCAGAAGCAGAGCTGGAAATAGAGCCTGGGTATCCCAAGGCATAGGATAGTACCCTTGCCACTGGACCAGTCTTCTTCTCAATTATTATAATGTCTCTAATTTTACATGATTACTTTTAACTTTATTAGCATATTTGTTTGGTATGAAAGGTTGAGAGGGGAGGCAGCAAACACCTGGTTATTACTATTTATTTTTGGTTCTTGCTGTTTAAGAATAGTGTTTTTGGAGGCTTGCCCTCTTTGCGGTGTCCGAAAGAGCAGGGTACCCTTTAAAAAAGGACATACAGGGCATCCTGGTGCTTTAGTGACTACACAACACACTTGGCACCCAGGCGATCCTAATTTGGTCTAAACTCAGTGAGCCAGCAGGGGCCTTTGTCAAAAGAAATGTAAAGAAAGGATAAAATGGGGAAATCCAGAGAGGAGAGACAAAACTGAGGATGTTATATACATGCACATACACAGAGGCATCATTCCAACATGATTCTAGTTTTTTAAATCTTTTAGTACTTTATGTAGAGTAATCATTATAGATTTTTTCTCTTACCCAGAAACTGAAATCCAATTTGAATGGAGTCATACATGCTTAATGAAATCCTGTTTACAGTTCATACAACATGGCTTTCGGCTCAGTGGGGTTGTTCTCCTTTGTGCTCCCAGCATACCTACAATATCTGGCTTGATTAATCCATTGCCTTTGCACGGTCTATTTAAAATGTCAAATTAATTGTTAATGTGGGAAAACAATCTGGGCCAAATTCTTCTCTTGGTTCCACCTGGGCTGCCCCGCAAAGTTAAAGCCTTCTCCAGCTGTAAAGGGACAGCAGGCTGAGTCTGAAGTAGGGGGAAAATACAAATCTGTGACACAATTTTTATTCTTTATAAATGAGTCAAATGCAGAGTGGTTACAATGGTGTGTCTGACTGTGCCTGGTGAAAGTCCACTGAAGTCAGTAGGAGTCTTTGCTCTGACCTGACTGTGAACAGGGATGAGGATTGTTCCCTTTGTGATAGTTTCATGCCACGTAGGTCAGCTTCTCTCTCACAGGCACATGTATAAATTAGATTCTTTCTTTAATTAGAAATAAACGTAATAGGAATGGTTGCTCTGTTTTAGGCTCTTATGTGGACCTGATTACCATTCTTTCTGAACACCTCAAAGTATTTATCCTCATAACGCCTCTGTGAGGTAAGAAGTACCATTGACCCATTTTACAGATGGGGAATTGAGGCAAAGAGAGACTCGATAACTTGCAAGGGTCACACAGGAATTCTGTGTCAGAGCAGGGAATGAAATCCTGGTTTCCCAAGTAGCAGCCTAGTACCGTGGACCATCCTTCCTCTTATGAAATTCCCTTGATGGAGCAAAGAGAGCTCTTGAAAGCTAGCACTTAAACTGACCAAGATCTAAACCTCTAAACTGGCACAATCCCAGAACTTCAGTTCAGTTAAAAACTGACTCTGGGCTGTCTGTACAGTACATTGTCCATTCCAAATTATTAACATGTTTTCAGAGGAAGCTGCACCCCTTTATTGAAATAAATAAGAATTATCTCAGAAACTGTCCTGTGTATATAAAAGTTATGTTTTTAGCCCAGCCATGTTGTTCCCAATGATTATGTTAGGTGTCTGTCAACTCCAATTAATCCTTCTGAAAATTTTCTAGTAGATTTCTAAAAATCTGTAGACAAGATAATCTGAAGTTTATTTCTGGACAAATGTCTAATGGATTAAATGAATGGAGTATAAGCAGGCAAATACTGGAAATATTAACTGTAAATTATACATAGGTTTCCCAGTCTGTGGAAGAAATAAATTATTCAACTCTAGGTTTTTATGTATGAAAAATGTACACAGTTGCACACCAGCAATCCAAACCTTATTGATCAGAGTATAATAATTCTCATCATGCATCATGCAACAAGAATTATTAAAGGTCTAGAGAACATGACCTATGAAGGAAGGCTGAAAGAATTGGGTTTGTTTAGTTTGGAAAAGAGAAGACTGAGAGGGGACATGATAGCAGTTTTCAGGTATCTAAAAGGGTGTCATAAGGAGGAGGGAGAAAACTTGTTCACCTTAGCCTCTAAGGATAGAACAAGAAGCAATGGGCTTAAACTGCAGCGAGGGAGGTTTAGGTTGGACATTAGGAAAAAGTTCCTGTCAGGGTGGTTAAACACTGGAATAAACTGCCTAGGGAGGTTGTGGAATCTCCATCTCTGGAGATATTTAAGAGTAGGTTAGATAAATGTCTATCAGTGATGGTCTAGACAGTATTTGGTCCTGCCATGAGGGCAGGGGACTGGACTCGATGACCTCTCGAGGTCCCTTCCAGTCCTAGAGTCTATGAATCTATGTGCATGGTATATAGTAAGTAGTCTGTAACTCTTAAGCCTTTGTTTTGTGTGTACTGTACTTTTAAATTTCTAAGGACTCTGCTTGTCTGTAGAGCTAGCAGTCATTTTGTTCTCAGGTCTGTTACAGAGAAGGCACACCTACTGTGCCCTGTTCTGGAGACTTTATTCATTTGGCTCTTTTCCTTTCATTTAAAATACAAGACACAGATGAGGAACATATAGTGGGAGAGAGAACTTAGGTTTTTAATAGTGATTTTAACAATCCGTCCTGCATGAGTCCAGTACCACCATCCGTGGCTTGTGCGTTAGCAGTTAACATGGAGATGCAGTTGCTTCCTGGTAGCTGGCAAGAATTTCACTTCTCCCTCTGGCTTTGTTCTTCACAGCTGGAAACAGCAGGTTTGAATCTGCCTGGTTAGGCCCATTTATTCTGTTGCCACATGGACTACTTGATATTTAAATCTGGCATGACAACCATAGCAGAGGTGTTTTAGAAAGCCCAGTGAAAACTAAAAGCTCCAGCAGTCAGGAGGGAAGAGATTCTGATGCCTTGACATGTCTTTCTGGATCCAGTTTACCAAGCAATCCAGATCGCTTTGTATCAGTGACCTGTTCTCTTTTTATTTGCCACTCCCCCAACTTGTGTGTCACCTACAAACTTTATCAGTGATGATCTCATTTTTTCTTCCAGGTCATTGATAAAAATGTTTAATAACGTAGGGCCAAGAACCGATCCCTGAGAGACCACACCGGAAACACACACTTGATGACAATTCTACTTTTACAGTTTCATTTTGAGACCTATCAGTCAGCCAGTTTTTAATCCATTTGATTTGTGCCATGTTAATTTTATATAGTTCTAGCTTTTTAATCAAAATGTCATGTGGTACCAAGTCAAACATTGTACAGAAGCCTAAATATAATTACATAGACACTATTACCTTTATCAACCAAATTTGTAATCTCATCAGAAAAAGATATTAAGTTAGTTTTACAGGATCTACTTTGATATAAACTCATGTTATTTGCCTTAATTACATTACCCTCCTTTATTTCTTTATTAATCGAGTCCTGTATCAACTACTCTATTATCTTGCCCAGGATGAGTGTTAGGCTATAATCATCTTTTACGAAAACGGAACAACATTTCTTCCACTCTTCTGGACTTCCTCGTGCTCCAAGACTTATTGAAAATCAATATTAATGGTCCAGTGAGCTCCTCAGCCAGCTCTTCTAAAATTCTTGAATGCAAGCTATCTGGACCTGCTGGTTTTAAAATGTCTAACTTTAGTAGCTGCTGTTTAACATACTCCAGAGATACTAGTGGAATGGAGAGAATGTTATCACCACCGTATGATGAAACTATATCATCTGTTTTTTCCCCAAAAATACAGAAGAGAAAAATTGAACACTTCTGTCTTTTCTGCATTATTATTGATAATTCTAACATTTCCATCTAGTAATGCGCCAATACCACTGTCAGGATTCTTTTTGTTCCTAATTTATGTTTTTAAAAAAATTCTTATTGTTCTTTAACTCCGCTGGCCATAGATTTCTCCTTGTGGCCCTTTGCTTCCCTTATCAGTTTTTTACAGTTCCTAACTTCTGATTTATATTCATTACTATCAACTTCCCCTTTCTTCCGTTTGTTTATAACATATATACATTTTATATTTGCCTTCACTTCGCCTCTAAGCCAGGCCAGTTTTTTATCCAGCACAGCCTTTTTCCTCAGTTGTGGGATTGTGGCTTTTGGGGCATCTGGTAAGGTGTTCTTAAATGAGTCCCAATTATCATTCACATTTTTCTGCTTAAGTTCTTCCACCCAGCTGATTCGGCTCATAATTATTTTCAACGTTGTGAAACTGGCCCTATTAAAGCACCAAGTACACTTCTACCCCTATATAACGTGACCCGATACAACACGAATTTGGATATAACGCGGTAAAGCAGTGCTCTGGGGGGGCAGGGCTGTGCACTCCAGTGGATCAAAGCAAGTTCGATATAACGCAGTTTCCCCTATAACGCGGTAAGATTTTTTGGCTCCCGAGGACAGCGTTATATCGAGGTAGAGGTGTGTGTATATATATATATTATTGGTCTGGATTTTATTGTGCTTCCACATTATATATGTGTTCCGGTCATGATCACTTGTACCTAAGCTACCATAAATGTTTTTAGTTCTTTTTCTGTTACTCTCTTTATCTGTTAGGACAAGATTTAATAAAGAATTCTCCCATGTTGGCTGCAGCACTTTTTGAGTTAGGAAATTGTCACCTATAATATTTAGAAATTCCAAGGATGTTTTAGTGCCAGCAGTATCAAACTTCCAGCGGATGTCACTCAAATTAAAATCCCCTGCGATCATGCAGTTTTTTTTCTTATGTATTATAGATAAGTACGTAAGGAGGCAATCATCCTGTTCCCTTTTATAATTTTGTGGCTTGTAGCAGACACCAGTACCCCATCTTGTGCTTTACCTGTTAGGACATTGAGCCATAAGCATTCAAGATCATTTTCTTACGTGTTGTTAGTGACTCCGAAATAGGTAATGCCATTTTAGACACAGCATGCCATTCCCCCTTCTCTTTTCGCCCACTCCATTTTTCCTAAACAGGTCATAAGCATTGATTTTTAGCACTCCAGTCATGTCAGTCATTCCACCAGGTTTCAGTAATACCAGCTAGTGTAAATTTATGCCCATAAATAAGACTTTTCTCAGCTACACTCATGCATCTCCATTTGCCCCTTACATTCAATGAAATTTTAAGTGAGGGCAAAATTTGGCCCTAAATTAGGGCTGTCGATTAATCGCAATTAACTCACGCAATTAACTCAAAAAAATTTCTCGTGATTAATCTCAGTTTTCATCACACTGCTAAAGAATAGAATACCAATTGAAATTTATTAAATATTTTGGATGTTTTTCTACATTTTCATATATATTGTATTCTGTTTTGTAATTGAAATCTAAGTGTATATTATTTTTATTACAAATATTTGCACTGTAAAAGTGGCAAACAAATGAAATAGTATTTTTCAATTCATCTCATACAAGTACTGTAGTGCAATCTCTTTGTCATGAAAGTGCAATTTACAAATATAGATTTTTTTGTTACATAACTGCACTCAAAAACAAAACAGTGTAAAACTTCAGAGCCTACAAGTCCACTCAGTCCTACTTCTTGTTCAGCCATCGCAAAGACAAACAAGTTTGTTTACATTTACAGAAGATAATGCTGCCCTCTTCTTGTTTAAAGTGTCACCAGAAAGTGAGAACAAGCATTTGCATGGCACTTTTGTAGCTGGCATTGCAAGGTATTTACATGCCAGATATGCTAAACATGCGTATGTCCCTCCGTGCTTTGGCCACCATTCCAGAAGACATGCTTTCATGCTGATGACACTCGTTAAAAAAATAATGTGTTAATTAAATTTGTGACTGAACTCCTTGGGGGAGAACTGTATGCCCCCTGCTCTGTTTTACCCACATTCTGCCTTATATTTCATGTTATAGACGTCTCGGATGATGACCCAGCACAGCTTGTTCATTTTAAAAACACTTTCACTGCAGATTTCACAAAATGCAAAGAAGGTATCAATGTGAGATTTCTAAAGATAGCTACAGCACTCGACCCAAGGTTTAAGAATCTGAAGTGCCTTCCAAAATCTGAGAGGGATGAGGTGTGGAGCATGCTTTCATAAGTCTTAAAAGAGCAACACTCCGATGTGGAAACTACAGAACCCGAACCACCAAAAAAGAAAATCAACCTTCTGCTGATGTCATCTGACTCAGATAATGAAAATGAACATGCGTCAGTCCACATTGCTTTGGATTGTTTTCAAGCAGAACCCGTCATCAGCATGGACATATGTTCCCTGGAATGGTGGTTGAAGCATGAAGGGACATATGAATCTTTAGCGCATCTGGCATGTAAATATCTTGCGATGTGGGCTACAACAGTGCCATGCAAATGCCTGTTCTCACATTCAGGTGATATTGTAAACAAGAAGCAGTAAGCATTATCTCCTGCAAATATAAAAAACTTGTTTCTCTGAGCGACTAGGTGAACAAGAAGTAGGACTGATTGGACTTGCAGGCTCTAAAGTTTTACATTGTTTTGTTTTTGAATGCAGTTTTTGTAACATTAATTCTACTTTTGTAAGTTCAATTTTCATGATAACGAGATTGCACTACAGTACTTGTATTAGATGAATTGAAAAATACTATTTCTTTTGTTTTTTTACAGTGCAAAAACTTGTAATCAAAAATAAATATAAAGCGAGCACTGTACACTTTGTATTCTGTGTTGTAACTGAAATCAATACATTTGAAAATGTAGAAAACATCAAAAAAATTTAAATAAATGGTATTCTATTATTGTTTAACAGTGCAATTAATCGCGATAAATTTTTTTAATCGCTTGACAGCCCTACCCTAAATGTATGCTGATGAGAATATTTGTATGCTTTTCCACCACAGATATGAGCGGTGGCAACTTATCAGCTCCTGCAAGCTAGGCCGAGCCTAACCAAAGAATTCAAAAACTGATTCCTAAACTCTACTTTTTTTGTATATACAGATTTTTAAGGACAGTTAAGCAGGTACATATTCAATAAGTAACATAAGTCCACAAGAAGCGCTTGTGATTTGATTTTAATCTGTCACATTACTCATACTCTCTGTCTCCGTAATGAAACTCAGTGCCAGAAAATGTAGTACTGCGGGTGAGGCTCAAATCATGGCATAGGTAAATAGTGCCTCATGAAGCTACCCTGTTACCATGGCAAATTTCCATACCCAGGAGCGCTGCCAGCTTTTCTGGCGCCCTAGGCGGCGGAAGGTCCCGCCCCGAAATGCCGCCCCCACAAAGGCGGCAGAAGGTCCCACCGCTGAAATACCGCCGTGGTTGCCGCCCCCGGAATTGTAGTGCCCTAGGCGACCACCTAGGTCGCCTAATGGGTTGCGCCGCCCCTGACCATACCCAAGAGTCACTTTATGAGGGCATTGCTGAGGTAACCACAGCATGGTGAGGCTGCAGCAGGATTGCAGCAATTAAGGCTGGTTCTGACAGCGGGACTGCAGGGGGCTCCCTCCCAACGCTGACGAAGAGGGGCTGGAGGAGGCTCCCTGCATATCTGAGAAGCCCAGGGTGCAAGGTGCAGAGGAGGCTGCAGTCATCCTGGCTTGACACAGCACTGCAAGGAGTAGCAAGAGTCCCCAGTCAATGGGGAGGCCACCCTGCTGCTGAACAGTTCCTGCCTTGGAATGGCTGGCTGGTGAGGGATGAGACGAGCTCCCTGCAGGTTCAAGGAAGTAACAGCAGCGGTCCTGGCAGGATGGAGCAGAGATCCCTGGCCAGGACTGCAAGGGGGAGCCTGTATATTGGAATTTGTGAGACTTTTCAATATTGGCCTCACTTGTCAAAAAAGTCACCTGCCACCACTGGAAATAAGTACTAACTAGAATTTTTTTCATTGTGGTTCTCTTTTTCTGTACAATGTTACTGTTCTAAGTGTGTGCGTATGTGAATGCAGATACCGATTTAACCATCCTGGAGACCAAGCTATGTTCTTTATTCACAGAATGAGTATGTTATGGGCAGCAGCAGCAGTGCAAGCTTCTTCCCCACTCAGCCCTCCACGGGCACCTCAACCCTGCTTCGGGTTAAGATGGAGGCGTTCAGCCTCCATCGCCTGCTCAGTTCTTGGGCTGCCTTCCAAGGCTAACAGCAGGAATGCCAATTGTGGAGGTGGTTTGTATGATGTGGTGTACTCTCTCTACTGGGCTAAAGTATCTGCACTTTCCTCTATGTATTCTTGGAAATTCCACTGCTTTTTAAAAATTGTTACAACGGTGTAACCAAAAACATTATATAAACCAGTTGCATACTTCAAGAAATACATTTGCTGCCTAGAAGCTGCCCACATTGCTTAAGTGGCTAAAAGCAGTTGACTTTTGAGGTTGTATTTGTCAATGCACCCAAAGGTGTATAGTCATGTGGTTTACCAAACACTGTGGTATCTAAAGACTGTTGGCTAGAACAAAAATGAGTACATGCAATGCAAAGCTGAATACTAGCAGAGATGCTAATGCCCCAATTCAGCAAAGGACTTAAGCACGTGTTTAAACCCCTTTTTGACTGCAACGAGGTTTAGACTTGTGCTTAAAGTCAACTGCCTTTGGTCGCATTAGCAATCCATCCCTTTACAATAAAGTTCTTGCTCACATATTTAACTGTAAGTGAGTCCTGAAGAGGAATTTGAATGGAAATGGTAGTGGTTTGTCCGATAGGAAGTAGCGGGTACTTCTGTGTGTAGGGGGTAACATGAGAAAAGGTGTGAGAGAAGCAGATGAAAGAAACATCAAGGCTGGGCAGAGAGATCATGGGAAAAGAGACAAGATCAGCGGTGCTGGCCAGGACAGATTTTGTATTCCAACTTGATCCACATTCCAGTCCAGATGGGAACTGGACTGGTATTAATTTTCTGAACATCTTGGAGGATTTTTTCTCCTGGGAGCAGCTGTATTCATATTTGAATGTGAAGCACAATCCCAACAGATACTTGTTGAGAGTATACATCCAATTACCACATGGCACTATTCAGCATGACTGATATTGTTTACCGCATAAGCTGCCAACTTCCCCTGCTATGCAGTGTGTATGGGAACTAAGATCTGCTACGTCTTATGGGGAGGAGGAAAGAGCTAATGTGCCATTTTCCCAGCCTCATTGTCACTTGTCTCCCCTCGATGGCCAATAGGATACAGCTTTTGATCTATGTGGCCAAGAGGACCAGAGCAAGGGGAAGAGCCAAAGACTAGCTACTCCACTATGGCATATTACCCTTGAAGGCAATCAAGAATCATGACGTATCATTGTAAGCGTCTGCTTTTTGAATGCAGCTGCAACTCCTACTATGTAGCTGTTCAGTACTGCAGAGTAGACAGCCAGGAGTGACAAGCAGCACAGATACAGTCAGGGAGGAAGCCAGGATACCCACCAAAGCAGGCTGTGCAAAAGGTACGGGGAGGTAGAATTCCATATCTAAGGGCAGTGTGGAAGATGTCACTGTGGCGGGTAAGGGACATAGAGAGGAATGGCACGTCACCGGCAGAATGGAGGCATCTTGGAAAGGCAGGCCAGAACAGAGCTGTTCAGGGTCTAGACGATGACAACACAAATCTTAAATCTGATCTAGTGGAGAAGTGGGACTTTTGTGTGTAACTATAAGAAGATGCAGAAATACCAAATATAGATGAGTTGTTGCTAAAACAACCAACTCTACATTATCATGAATACCTGCTCCAGACCAATTTCTTTGTGTGTCTAAGGTGAATTACAGCTGTCTACTTCACTTCTGCAGGAAATATGGGAAAGTATGGAGTCCTTGTATTTGTTCCTCCTCCAGTTACACTGGACTATGATTTATTGGTGCAGGCTCACTAATGATTTTTTTCTCTTAGGGAATATTAAGAAGTCACTGGCTGAGAAATATAACTGACTACAATGAACACTTCCACCACAGTCCAATACACTTTTCAGCAAGGCATTTGTTGCAGCAGATCAAGAGACATGTCCTTTGAGAATGGTATTTTAAAGTGTTCCCCTAAATTACAGTTGTGCCATAAATATGACCGGTTTAAACTAAGGCAGCTGAGAAATTATATATATTAAAAATTACAGGGATATGATCTTTTTGTATTGGCGCATAAAGATTTAATCTCCCCAGGGTTAAGTACCCAGAACACAGCAGTTGTGTCAAGATAATAGCTAGAAGGATGCTCGGAGAAATGTTCTCATGGTTATTTCTCACAGCCTTGGTGTGTTCTTTGACGGAAATGCCCTCTGCAGAGCACAGGTGCAAAGTATACGTAGCATTGCAGGGGTGGCCTAGCCACTCCTGTGGGGACACTTTGCAGGAAAGAAAAGCGGGAAGGTGGCCACAGGAGAGTTAGCCCACATGTGAGCTCTTATCATTTCATCTGATGTTCTAGGAATGCTCCACAGACTTCTAACTAAAGAAAGAAAAGTCAGATTTACCAGGGAAACCACATGGTTTGAGTCAGCAAGTTGGCAAAATATAGACAGATCGCTGAGAACCAGCTGCAGCCTTTCATTGTTTCAATGCAGCCATTATTACACCGATGGGAAAGTCTAACGGGACTTAGGGATGGGTGTCTCCGTTTCCCTGTTGAAGTTGTTCCACTCTGTATGAAATACTTACTTTCTCTCTAGCCCAATGAAAATGTAAGAATGATTATATAGCCTAATGGTTAGAGCACCTGGTTCCTATCCCTGCTCCAATGATTATTGAAGTCTATTATAAAAAGTGGAACAGCTTCGAGAGGAGAGATTGAGACCTAGCCTTGCCTACCCTATAGCCTAATGATTAGCGCACTCACCTAGCCGGTGGGGGACACGGGTTCAAATCCCTGCTCTAAATTGGGCAGAGTGGAGATCTGAACACCTGGGTCTCCAACATCCCAAGTGAGTGCTCTAACTGCTGAGCTATCAGAAATAACTGGGCACCACCCCCCTGGGTTAGGTGTGCTCCGAGTCTGGGCCCCACAGGTCAGATAGACTGGGGAACACCTAGTTTGTGAATCTGATGGGGCTTGTATGTGAGCGTCAAGCAATTCAGCACCATCAGGACTCGAGCGGCTTTGCACATAACCACCAGCAGCAATTTAGGCGCCTATGGGGCCTGACAACAGGTAAACAGGAGTTATGAGGATCTACATTTTGGACATAGGCATGTAAAGTGGTAGCTAGGAACCTAAATCCCTTTGTAGAATAGCCCTAATAGACTAAGGGGGTCAGGGTAATAGACAAACTTTTCTGTCGTTTATAAAACAAAAATAATCTATTATACTCTGTTTCCTATACCTGATCTCATTATTCTATGTGATGAGAATACAAGTTGGGTCGATACAGATAACTGCATCAATATAATAGACTTTTATAAGGCATTTAACTTAATACACATGGCTAAGTCTCCATGTTTGTCACGGAGGTCACGTAAGTCACGTATTCCGTGACTTTCCATTACTTCTGCAGTGGCTCTGCAACTGGCCTGGGAGCCACGTGGGCAGCTCAGGCAGCCTCTGGGCCAGTCGTACTGGTGGCTGCTGCTGGGGCAGTCTTGCCCCCCCTCCCCCCGTCAGCCCCCCAGCAGCAGGAATTTAGGTGCGGGAGGCTCAGGGCTGGGGGTTGGGGTGCAGAGCGGTGCTTACCTGTGGGGGGGGCTCCCTGGAAGGCCAACAGGAACGCCCCTCCCTCAGCTCCTAGCTCTACGTGCTGCCTCTACGTGCAGGCACCGCCCCCGCAGCTCCCATTGGCCGCGGTTTCCAGCCAATGGGAGCTGCATTACCAGGGCTTGAGGCAGAGCGGAGGCAGCACGTAGAGCTAGGAACTGAAGGTCACTGCTTCTCAGGAGCTAGATAGAGCACTTGCCCCAGCCCTGCCAACCCCCTCCCCCCCCCAAGCACCCGTGGCACCCCCTGGGCCGTCCTCCCCAGCACTCGCGGCACCTCCCGGGCTGTTCCCCCCAGGGCCGTCACCCCCAAGTTTTAGTTAGGGGTATATAGTAAAAGACATGGACAAATCATGGGCTGTGAATTTTTGTTTACTGCCCGTGGCCTGTCCGTGACTTTTACTAAAAATACCCGTGACTAAAACATAGCCTTACACATGGCATTCTGATGAAAAACTGAGCATTCTACAATATCAATAGAGCACATCTGAAATGGATTAAGAATGGAATAAAGGACAAATCTCAAGAATTAGTTGTCAATGGGGAAATCGTCATTGAATGGCGGTGTTTGTAGTGGAGTTCCGCAGGGATCAGTACTAGGCTTAGTGCTATTCAATGCTTTTATCAATGATCTGGAACCAAATATAAAATCACTGCTGATAAAAGGAGCAGGCGATACACAAATTGGTTGAAAGGTAAATAATGATGAGGACAGGTAGTCATACAGAGCAATCGGGGTCACTTGATAAACTTGGCCAGTTTAAACAAAATGTGTTTTAATATAACCAAAGGCAAAGTTATACATCTAGGAACAAGGAATGCAGGCCATACCTATGGAATGGGGGACTGTATCCTGGAAAGCAGTGACTCTGAAAAGGATTTTGGGGTCATATTGGACAAGAAAATGAGCTTCCAATGTGATGCTGTTGCAAAAGAAGTAGAAGTAGTGAGTAGAAGTAGAAAGATGATTTTTACTCTGTATACATCATTGGTGAGACCAAAACTGGAATCCTGAGTAAAGTTCCACTGCTGACATTTTAAGAAGGATGTTGAAAAATTAGAGAGGGTACAGAGAAAAGCCACAAAAATTATTCAAGGCCTAGAAAAAATATCTTACAGTGAGAGACGTAAAGAGCTCAATCTGTTTATCTGTTTACAGTGTATAGATACCTTAACGGAGAGCAAATGCCAGTTATTAAAGGCTTTTTAATCTAGCAGAGAAAGACATAACAAGAACCAACAGTAGGAAGATGTCAGACAAATTCATATTAGAAATTAGACTAAATTTTTTCACACCGAAGATGATTAACCATTGGAGCAGAGTACCAAGGAAAGTAGTGGATTCACCATCACTTAATGTCCTCATATGTAGGCTAGATGCCTTTTCAAAAGATATGCTTCAGCCAAACACAAATTATTGGGGGCTTACTTCATTCTTATCTGTTTATAAAGACACAAATTAATAATTCAACTTTACAGTAATAGGATTTTCTTTCTCTACACTTTGAAAAATCCAAACAAAAATTCACACATGTTTAGGGTAGCTTTGTCTTGCTAGTTCTAGAATTGGATTTATTATTTTTATTATTAATTTTTTTTTCCCAGGAAGCTTTTTTGTATTTTTTGTAGTGAATTTGAATAATCCCACCATGTGACTAAGCTGACCAGTCAAAATTGACAGTGCAAAAAAAAGCCTCAAACTAGAATTTCATGAGAAATTTTTCAAAAACAGAAAATCTCCTTAAAAAAAAAAAGTCAAAGCTTTTTGGGGAACACTTCCATTTAAAAAAACAGCCAAAGTTTCATCAAGATATTTTGCATGAAAAATGTGGCTCAGCTCCAATTCTAAAAGAGTTTCTTTACTGCTCCTGATGTGTATGGAGTAGGGCTCATTTTCATGGGTGTCTCCAACATCCTTCAGTCCTAAAGAACTGGAGTTGCCTTGCATCTCGTGACATGAACACTGCATGACATTGGTCAAACTATGGATCAGGTTCTGATTTCATTTACACTGGTTTAAATATGGAGCTAGTCCAAGCTTACAGTGGTATAAATGAGACCAAAACGAGGCTTATGTTGCCACAGCATAATCAGAGCAAGCCTTTGGTGCTTTGGCACTGACATTACCAATTTCCCCTTTTTAAAAAAAGGTGCAAGAAAGAGCAAGTTGGGCCAACAATGCAGATTTGTTTTCTCTAAGGTGAAAAGATAATGAAGTTACTCTGGATTTACACCAGCATCAGAGCAGAATCTGGCCCATACTATTTAATAGTTCACACAGATCTCAATTCAGCTAAGCATTTAAGTATTTGGTTCAGTATTTGGTTAAGGCCATCTCCGTTCATGAAAGCCCCTAACTACGTGCTCAACTTTAACCATGAACTTAAAGTCAATTAGGGCTTAAGCCTGTGTCTAACGCTTGTGCCTAAAGTTAAGCACTTGCTTAAGTGCTTTGCTGAATAGGGACTGGACTGCTGAATCAAGACCAAACAGACAGGGACCCAACATAGCCCACTATTATGCAAGTATGGTTTCCAAAGTACTATGAGAGTTTTGGTTTATTTTGCGGAGTTCTTTAATTATTGGTTAACTGTGAAAATTCACAAGCAAAGACTAGAGACCAGCGTACGCCAGACTATTAAACTACCTTATTCCTTGCTATTTACAGCTCAGCTTTTTCCTTTTGTCTTCCTTTCTTTTTATTTGCTGTCTGGTCAGGTTCCTGGGAGCTCACTTCTCTGCCTCAGACAATGCATTTTCTCAGGTTCTCTGATCCTGGTAACTTCAGCTGGTAATTGATTCACATATTTCACTTTCCAAGATGGCAGCGCTAAGATTACTGTGAGGAGATACAAACAGGGAAATTACAGAAACAGATTTAGTGGATGCAGAGGGCTGCAACACAGCTGTGGGTGACTTGCCTCCTCACTCACACACATACAGTATTTTTAAAAAGTTGATATAAGCTCTCATCAGCTTCCGAATAAGATTTGAGCAACCCTAAGAGAGCATGCTTGAGATGACACTATCTACCTACTGGAATAGCTAAAAGCCTACAAATACCTGCATATGGGACCCTGAAATGTGAAATTTGCTTCCTGCTTTTTGGCCACTAAACTTGA
This sequence comes from Terrapene triunguis, assembly GCF_002925995.2. Lineage (NCBI taxonomy): Eukaryota > Metazoa > Chordata > Testudines > Emydidae > Terrapene > Terrapene triunguis. The sequence continues at coordinate 96,839,651 of NW_020664409.1, forward strand.
TTGCTCAAATGTTCATGGGAAGAAAATGCAGAAGGGACGTGTACCTGGTCCAAGCTAATTTTCATGAATATTTCCAGTAATTTTTTTTGTATCCGGATCTACTAGATTGTATTTAATGCAACTAAGAATTTAAGTTTTTGCAGGTGGGACCCGACTTTCAAAACACTCAGCACCGCATGTGTAAGCGTTCATAATCGGGGCCAGATGATCAAAATAGCTCCCATTTAGGCACCAAAGTGTTCAGCTCCCAGCAGTTCCTGTTGGGACACTTATTCTGTATACCTCCCAAACAATTTCCCAGGCATGACACTGCCTCGCTCTTCCCTTCTAGTTAGTTTATGGATCCCGTTCTTTCTTTGCTCATCTCTTCGGTTCTTTCATTCTTCTCGCTGGCTCTTTGACTCACTGGTGTGTATTATAGGACCCTCTCTGTGCCAAACCACTGAGGGATATTACTTGTTACAGCTCCCTGATACAGAGCCTTATTTTTTTTAGCTCAAGATGCCAGAGCTATGGCAGAACTGATTTGATCACCTGGTGTGTTGCCAAGAGGGTGGTCGTCACATTTGTGCAATCTTTAACTTGGGAGTTTATATCCAAGTTAGGACTTGAAAGGATCTGACCCGTTATCGTTATTGTTGAGGATCTACCATGTGTTTGACCCTGTACAAAGTATAGAAGATGACCATGACCATGCTCCAGGTAGCTAAAGAGTCTGATCCTGTATCCTCCAATAGAAAGATGAGGGCGCTTTGGATCTCTCAGGATTAGGGCCTTGTATTCAAACTAAATTATGTTCCTCTTTCAAAAAGGAGTGAGAAGGGTTTTGCTGCAATATGGCTGTGCAGACGCAAGACCCTCAAAATTACCCAATTTAGCTGTACAAAAGAATACACATTTGGGATTGCATTTTTGGGAACTGTTTTGAAACAGACCAAACTTGAGTCAGCGTCCATCTGACTTTACTTAGTCGTTGTGATAGCATTGTTTGAAGTGGTTTCTTTTGGTTCTGGCTGGGGCTCACAAACCAGGCAGCAATGGTACAAGCTGCCACCCACAGTTAACTCAGAGGTAAGCAATGCACAGCTGGAAACAGTCATTGCTCTAGAAAGAGCAGCAGCAGAGCGAAAGAAGAAATTGCTGACTCATGCCTTTGGCTAGTTTGGTTTTCAGGAATTCACTGGTTTATGAAAAGATGAAATCTAGGACTGCTTAATTATATAGGGAAAGACGTCAGTATCCTGTAGAAGTGATTGTCTACTAAAAAAACCTGAGTGTTTTTATCTGACATATGTGATATTAATTTCTCTTGATTTCTATAATTCAGAGTCTGGTTTAATTTTACTAGGCACAGTTTAGAGAAAATATGGCAAGGGGACGTGGGAACTGTCAATGAATACTTCAGAGGTAATGAAGGAAATGCAAGGGAGATGTATTTTAGGATGTTTAAAGAAAAGAGAAATTAAAGAGTAATGGGCTGAAGAGAATGGAAGGCTATATAAAGTTTTGCCCAACTTCTAACTAAAATAACAATGAAACCATCTGAACAATGCAATCATTTGCCAAGAGAAATAGTGGCTTAATCCTGCAAAGTGCTAAACAAAACGATAAGGCCTTTGACAAAGATCCTAGATCCAACCTGGGGATCCTCTGTATCTCTTTTTTCCTCCTATTTTATATTAACAAACTGTGTGAAAATAGGATTGTAAATATCTCATCATTTAATGAAGCCAGTTTTTGCTCTTGTTAGTGCCTCTCTGTGGTTATCGGATAGCAATGAATGCCACATGTTGTTGTTGTTTGTGTTACAGTAGCATGAAGGGTGTCAAATGAGATCGGGATCTCATTGTAATAGGTACTGTACAAACACATAATAAGAGACAATCCTTGCCCCAAAGAGTGTGGAAATCCAAACAGACAGGACAGACAGGAGAGAGAATGTAGCATTATCCCCAGTTTACAGATGGGGAATTGAGGCACAGGGAGATTAAATGACTTGACCAAGGTGTCACAGGCTGGACAGCAGAGAACTGAACACAGCCTTCCTGAGTATCTTCCAGTACCTTAGCCACCAATCCAGCCTTCCACTCATACATCTATAATAGTTAGGTGTGACAAAGTTCCTCCTCTATCTTGGTGGGTCCTGCGCTTATTGGCAGATTTTCTTGCCTCAGAGATTCACCATGTGGGTTGGGGAACAGCCCAGAGATCTTCCCCTCTGGGAGAACCCACAGTCCAGGTCAATTGGGAGGTTTGGGGGGAACCCAGGCCCGCCCTCTACTGCGGGTTCCAGCCCAGGGCCCTGTGGACTGCAGCTGTCTATAGTGCCTCCTGTAACAGCTGCATGACAGCTACAACTCCCTGGGCTACTTCCCCATGGCCTCCTCCAAACACCTTCCTTATTCTCACCACAGGACCTTCCTCCTGGTGTCTGATAACGCTTGTGCTCCTCAGTCCTCCAGCAGCACAGCTCTCAGCTCCTTGCGCCTCTTGCTCCCAGCTCCTCACACTCCCACCACAAACTGAAGTGAGCTCCTTTTTAAAACCCAGATACCCTGATTAGCCTGCCTTAATTGATTCTAGAAGCTTCTTCTTAATTGGCTCCAGGTGTCCTAATTAGCCTGCCTGCCTTAACTAGTTCTAGCAGGTTCCTGATTACTCTAGTGCAGCCCCTGCTCTGGTCACTCAGGGAACAGAAAACTACTCATCCAGTGACCAGTATATTTGCCCTCTACCAGACTCCTGTACCCCACTGGTCTGGGTCTGTCACATAGGTTAAAACTTTTAACTAGCAGAAGTTCAGAAAATGCAGTCCCTATAAATATTTTTGCTTTGCAAAAAACCTCCCTACATAATTTTTTTGGCAGATTTACTACTGTACACTGCAACACAACAGCATAAAAGAATTCCTGCATTCCTGTTGCAGAAAGAAGTTAAAAGCAGGCCACAAATAAAATAGAGCTTCTATTCAATGAAAACATTTCCAAGAATAAATTACTGACTACAGGTACAGTACTGTATATAGCAACAGAGAGTCCTGTGGCACCTTTAAGATGTATTGGAGCATAAGCTTTGTGGGTGAATACCCACTTTGTCAAAGTACTGTGTATAGTCATCTTTTATTGATCAAGTTAGCTTGAACTCCCTCCCACCCGCCCTTTCCCCAAATGAATTATGGTAAGACTCACATTCTCTTTTTTCCTAGGCTCAATTATTCTTTGTTTTTCCGCACCACTCACCACAGAAGTGACAACAGCAAAGGTCTTGTAGGTCATGCTTAGCTAGTCACAAATGCCATAGCACCTTATTTGTGACACAAAATATAATTATCTTTTCAAAAGTGGCAATTAGTAAGAATACCTCCCATCAATTCTGTTTAGAATTGAACATGGTTGAACCTGAAGTAGTATAGCCATGAGGCTCTGGTATCTTGACAGGCTTAAATCTGACACCAAATATGCATGGATTTAGTGTTTAATAGTAACATTCAAAAATCTGAATTTCATAGGAAAAAACATAGTGTAAACATTTGTGAATATTTGAAAAAGCATGTTTGTAATACTGTTTATTGTAAAAGTACTTTGCACTTTGGATCTCAGCATACCTCAGAGACATTAATGGATTAATTTGCTAAAATAGATAAGTAGTATTAGCCATGTATTATTGCTGGACTCCTCATCTCAAGAAGATAGGTATCAGAACTTCTATTTTATAGATGAGGAATATCCCAAGAAAGGTAGCTAAACACCCTTCCAAGATATTATCATCCCTATTAAAACTGGGAGAAATGGAGGTATGGAGAAGTTAAGTTTCAAATTTTCAAAAATGAGGTCTAATTTGGGGTGTCTCCCTTTCTAGGTGCCCAGTGTTACGATTCCAGGTGACTTTCTGTAGCTCTTACAGGTGCTCTGAATTACATCCCCAGATCTCCTGACTCCCAGTTCCGTGCCTTTAATTGCAAGTCCTTCCTTCCATCCCTCCACAGCTAGGTAGAGATTTAAAGGCTAGATTTGGGTATTTACAGACCGACACAGAAAGGATCCTGGATCACCGATAAACAGTTCCATTTGATATGAGTGCTTATTTCCTGCAATGCCATATTCACAGGATGCATTTTTGCCCAGTTAACTTTCCTGTACATAATGGCCTCTGGTTGCAGCAGTTACTGAAAGATGTCTTTGGAGTGAAGTGGCTTTGGGCTTGATCATTGGGGATTTCACTATGCTCCAATAAGCTGAAAAATGTCCAGACACTGAAATTTCTGCTTATTTCTTTCTAATAGGATCTGTTTTCCTATCGTTTGGCTCTCAACCCTCCATGTTATTTATATGGGGGAGGATATATTTTAACTTGGGCAAAGGGCACACAGAGAAATCACGCTATTCCAACAGCAATGTAGCCACAAGACAATTGGGATGAGCACAGAAATGAGGTTTGGAGGGACAGAAATAAAACTATCCAACTTCTTTCAAGTGACTGAACCGCATGAGGAGTCCCACCCACTTTATATGAATACTGATTTCACCCTGGCATTCAACCCACGATTGAACTTCTGTGCCCACCTGAAATAGATTCTGGCTGTACATTGTATTTAGGCACTTTAAGCCTATATGCAGCCTATACTATATAATCCATAGTATCTGAGCATCTTGAATGACACTCCGATACTATGGTGGTGAGAGTCATATAAATACCAGGATGGAGTTTCATGGATAGTATGATTTCACTCAAGAAACAGACAAGCAAGTTGGCTCCATCTCCATGGACCCTTTGCTGATGTGGAAATAGCTATTTACTGCACTCCTCTGTGAAAGTCATCTACATGTTTGACTCATCTACATGTTTGATGAGAGGAAACTATTAGTTTGGCAAACTAATTTCTCTTTGCTTTCTCGGGTAGCCCTTGAACATCCAGTAGCAGAGAACAGCCAGGTAGAGCATCAGTGGCACTACAATTAACAAATGGATGCATTGTAATTCCTTCCAAACATTTGAAAAAGTTTAAGTAAGTTCTCCCACCTCCCCAGAGACGGCTTGAATTATTTCCTGATTTATTTTTTCTTTTCAAATTGCAAAAACTTTTGCAAGATGACACCAGGGAAAAAGAGTAACAGATTAGACATGTTTCAGGACATTCATTTTATCTTACCAACAATGCTGTCTGGACTTACATGAGTGTAACAGACAAAGTCTTTATTTGCATTAGGTCAGTGACCATAAGCCATTATAGCTACTTAATTCTACCATAAAACACTACTGGTCTGAATGGATAGCTCAACAGAGAGTGCTAGCATCAATTCATCCTCAAAAATAAATAAAATCTCCTTTCCACACACTGTTAATAGAGAAACTATTTTGGGAGGTCCCTATGTTTTGCCTTTTCTGGCATTCAGTTCCCAAAAGTTTACATATACTGCCTGCCCAGGAGACAAGTTGACTGCTTGTCCAAAAGCAAGGAAAAAGCTAAATGACACACCTGTGTGCTATTTGGAGATGGAGGAACTCATGTAACTGAGCTTCTCATTTCCTATGTACTGCAACTCCCTATCCTTTCTCTTATTATGTGTATTAAAGTAGCAGGTAGAGGCCCCAAATAAGATCAAGGCCCCTTTGTGTGTAGTATATACCCATAGTAAGAGTCTCAGACCCAAAGTGCTTATTATCTAAATAGACAAGACAAAATACAGGTGAATTATAAATATCCCCATTTCACAGATGGACACATATGGCACAGAAAGATTCTGATTTGCCCAAAGCCACCAGGGAGTCAATGACAAAGTCAGGAATTGAACTCCAGTACTAGTCCAGTCCCTTAATCACAAGACCGTCTTTATAACTTAATTATACTAATTTTCTTTTTCCCCTTCTTCCCACTCCTGCTTGTAGCTTCTTTCTGGGGCTTACAGGATGCCACTTTTCAGGGCCAGTAACTATTGAGATGACTTTTAGTCTGGAGAAAGCCCATTGTTCGTTACCAGCAATGGCCTCTCCTTGACCCTCATTTCAAATGCATGTAACGTTAAACATTAACCAGCCGAAGAACTAAAACCTTAAAAGCAGTCAGAGTAAGTGAGAATCAAAGCAACAATGGCATGCAGCATGCCACTGGACAAATACGCAAATACCAAAGATGCTGCTCTTGTCTGCTCTATTACAGCATTATGTTTCCACTTGAAATACTTCTAATGGACACAACCTACTACTTTGCCTTTGCTATCCTAGAATCTTTGCACAAGGAAAAGATAAAAAAAAAAAACTTGAAAGCAGTGGATTTCACTGTGAATCTCACCGAAGGCATTCTTTAAAACACAAAGGTGAAAGGATTTTTTTAGCTGTTGGAAATTGTAGTAACATACACTTTGTTTCGATAGTTATTCAGGCAAAAAAAACAAAAACAAAAAAAACTTGCCTGACTTTTTGTCTAGATGTCTAATGTCCTTGTTTCTAGCTTACTGGAGGCACCTCTTAATGCCTGCTGTCAACTCATTTGTGATAAGCTAACCATAGTTGAAAAATGGTTGAATTGATGGATCTGTAATGCATACATTGTTAAGGATTATTTATCAGCATTAGCCTCTGGGAAGAGAGTGTCTGCAGGACTCTAATTAAAAGAAAACATATGCAGTCAAATCAAGCATTTCCTATTTCTTTTATTTAATAAAGAAGGAAAGACGTGAATAATAATTTTCCCTCTTAGCCCCCCTGAGGGGAGCAGACAGCAAAGGGCCCTTCAAAGCCATTTAGCAGCCGTAAACTAGTCTCATATCAATTGGCATCCCCAAACCCATCTCTGAAGGCTTTCTGGTATTTTCACGTGGGATCCAAAGCAGTCAGTCTTCAAGGGAAGTTATTGCATCTGGTGAAAAAAGTAAAGTTGACATTTTTTGACAAGACCCTTAAGTATGCTCCTCCCAGGAGGGTTGTAACAGAGAAAAGGCTGAGCAGGTGGCAATAATCAGCATTACATACATTCGAGCATTTTCTATAATGTGGATTACCATGGATTTTTCCCTCCCTTCCTCAGGGAGACTTGTGTGAATTGGAAGTGTTTTCAGAGCACTTGGATAGCGTTTCTATCGTCAGTTTCACAGCTGTAGCTAAGATGTTTTTAAACAAATATAGAAACAGCCCCATCCTCTCCCCAAGAAGTAAAAGGGGAGGGAGGTGTGGATTCCCCACTTTCTCCTCTTACCCGCTATTGTGCCTGTACAACAGATCGTTTTTGTTTGCTAATGGCTCCGGATATCCCATTTAGTTTTTTTAAACTTGTGCTTAAGCGTTAGTAAACCATTGTTAATCTGTGAAGGTTGAATGTTACAACCATGTCTCAGAATCAATTAGGCCTGGTCTACACTAGGACTTTAATTCGGATTTAGCTGCCTTAATCCGAATTAACCCTTCACCCGTCCACACTACAGAGCCAGTTAATTCGAATTAAAGGGCCCTTTAAATCGATTTCTGTACTCCACCTCGACGAACGGAGTAGAGCCTAAATCGATTTTGTTAATTTGAATTAGGGTTAGTGTGGACGCACACCACCGAATTACTGTGTTTAAGTTAATGGGGTAGTGTGGCCGCACACCACCGAATTAATGTGGTTTAAAACCGAATTAAGGTGCTTAGTGTGGCCGCGCACAATCGAATTTATACAACCTGTTTCCCAAATTCGAATTATCTAAATTCGGATTAATCCTGTAGTGCAGATATACCCTTAGTGAGAAAAAGTAACTAGACAGAGCGCGGATACCCTGTTATTGCGAGGATGGGAAGGCAAGTTAAACAGACTGTATTTGCTTCTCCTCTCACTTTAACTTGTATAAGTCAGAAGTAATTCTGCTCAAGGCAGTAGCCAAAAGCCTTACTCGCACAAATGGTCCCACTGAAGTCATAGAATCATAGAAATATTAGGGTTGGAAGAGACCTCAGGAGGTCATCTAGTGCAACCCCCTGCTCAAAGCAGGACCAACACCAACACTAAATCATCCCAGCCAAGGCTTTGTCAAGCCGGGCCTTAAAACCCTCTAAGGATAGAGATTCCACCACCTCCCTAGGTAACCCAGTCCAGTGCTTCACCACCCTCCTAGTGAAATAGTGTTTCCTAATATCCAACCTAGACCTCCCCCACTGCAACTTGAGACCACTGCTTCTTGTTCTGTCATCTGCCACCACTGAGAACAGCTGAGCTCCATCCTCTTTGGAACCCCCCTTCAGGTACTTGAAGGCTGCTATCAAATCCCCCCTCACTCTTCTCTTCTGCAGACTAAATAATCCCAGGTCCCTCAGCCTCTCCTCATGAGTCATGTGCCCCAGCCCCCTAATCATTTTCGTTGTCCTCCACTGGGCTCTCTCCAATTTGTCCACATCTTTTCTGTAGTGCGGGGGCCAAAACTGGACACAATACTCCAGGTTACAGTCAATGTAATTAAATCCATGTAAGACCAATGTTCTGATTCTCCCCTTTCTTAAACCAGGCTTAGACCAGCTTAGTACAATTGACTTTATTTATTTGTATTGGAGTTGGGCCAACAGATGCCACTCAGCCCCAATGTGCTATGTGCTGTACACACCCACATAATGCAGAGATGATTCCTACGTCAAAGAGTTTATAATCTAAGATAGAGCAACTGAGGGAGTGAAATGCATGGAGTTGTACAGCACTCTGGGATTGCAAAATATTATTTATAATAGAAATACCTCCAGCCCCTGAAACATTCTCAACCTCAATATGCTCTTGAATCTTCATAGATTCCCAGGTCAAAAGGGACCATTGTGATAATCTATCTGACCTACTGTATAACACTGGCATAGAACTTCCCCCAAAATAAGCAGATCTTTTAGAAAAACATCCCAATCTTGATTTAAAAGTAGGCAATGATGGAGAATCCCCCATGACCCTTGGAAGTTGTTCCAAGGGTTAATTACTCTCATTTTAAAAACATATACCTTATTTTCAGTCTGAGTTTGATTGAAGAGCCCATTATTAAATATTTGTTCCCTATGTAGATACATAGATTGTAATCAAATTACCCCTTATCCTTGTCTTTGTTAGACTCAAGAAACTCAGGGTACGTCTACGCTACCCGCCGGATCGGCGAGTAGTGATCGATCTATTAGGGATCGATTTATTACGTCTAGTGTAGACACGATAAAATCAATCCCCGATCACTCTGCCGTCGACTCCAGAACTCCACCGCAGCAAGAGGCGGAAGAGGCGTCGACAGGGGAATGGCAGCAGTCGACTCGCCGCCGTCCTCAAGGCTAAGTATCTTAGGTCAACTCCCCCCCCCCCAGTGTAGACCTAGCCTCAGTCTATTTAGCTTATCAGTATAAGGCAAGTTGTCTAATCCTTCAGTCATTCTTGTGGCTCTTCTTTGAACCTTCTCCAATTTATCAACATCCTTCTTGAAATGTTGATACCAGAACTGGACACAGTATTCCAGCAGTGGTTGCACCAGTGCCAAATACAGAGGTAAAATAACCTCTCTACTCCCACTTAAGATTCCCCTGGTTATGCATGTAAGGATTGCATTAGCCCTGTTGGCCACATCGTCACACTGGAGCACATGTTCAGCTGATTATCCACCATGACACCCAAATCTTTGTTCAGAGTCGCATCCTTTAAGTATGGCCTATATTATTTGTTCCTAGATGTATACATTTACATTTAGCCACATTAAAACTCATATTGTTTGATTGCACCCACTTATGAAGAGATCTAGTGTGCTCACCAACTTTTTTGTGAAATATGGATTTTAACAAAAACTTGGTTTGAACACTTCAAAATGTCCTATTTAAACATTTTCTGAATGGAAAGTTTTGATTTTTCATTTTGAAACTAGTCATTTCAAAATTTGTTTTATATGTAGCAATACATTTAAAATGGTCAAAACTGAAAAAAAAATCAGTTGAACTGAAGTGAATTTTTTTCAGAATTTCCTTTCACAAAATATTTTGAAAATTTGGCTTTTTTCCCCCGATTTGAAACATTTGTTTTTACAACATTTTTCATGGGACAGAAAATCCATTTTCTGTACAGCTCTTTTATTCAGTGGACTGTAGCAATAATCTTAAATATCTGAGCAGTGTTGTTAGTTGAGACTTATTGTCCTATCTCAGCTAGTAGGTATTTTCCTTATCCATCTGAACTATCTTCTTCTGTTTGTATTCCAGTGTGCATAGAAATCTGAAAGTGTCTCCAGATTTTTTTTTTTAAGGTTTTCTGCAACTGAAAACTTCAGGTATTTTTGGTTTTCTAGTTTTTCTTGGTTTTATTACTATTATTAAACATTGTGATATCTTGATTGTGCTTCATGACTGAAAACATAGACTGCAATTCCTGTTTCATGCTATACATCTTGCCTTCCAAAGAACAGGTCTGTCAGTTAATTCCCTTTTTTTTTTTTTTTTTTTGAGACACGACAATTCTTCTCCTTTTTATTTTTTTTAAGACTACATTTATCCATGCTCACTGACACTCTTTCATTTCACTTAGCTGTCAAAAAGCTTTAGTAAGAGGAAAACCTAAATAAAAGTACAATGTGCTCTCCTTTAGTCTCCTCTCTGACGGGGCTCCCTCATGCTTCAGTACACTAAAGGCTTTATTTTTCTAAGCATACAAGCAATTTTTCCCCTGGAAAAAGGGAGACTAAACGATCAGTTCACTGCATTCAGGACTATTCCTGATCAGCATGTATTAGGAAATTATATTCTTACAAGGAACAAGTAATTATCAGTTTTTGTTTTAAACGATCATGCTATTAGTGTTAACTGAATTGTTTTATGGAATTGTTAAAATGATGGTTAGTGAATAATTCCCTAGCAGAGGTGGGAAGAGAGAAAGAGATAGTAATTTTCTTGGGGAGAGGCTGTATCTTCTGTGTTTCATACATCTCCATGCACATAGTCAGTGACTGACGTAAGTACAGTATGTTATTATAATAGAGAGAAGAGAAGCTGCTTAGAAGAAAGCCAGGGTCTAATTCTGGTCTCAGTTACAATAAAGAAAGCCCACTGAAGTCAATAGGATTGCATCATTGCAAGGGCGAGAAGAATTTGAACCTGTGTTGATGTAAAATCTGCATCTAATCCTAAATAAAGCCTGGCAAAAGAATTATCTATCTCAATTCTCATGGCAATATTTCTGTTAGCTAGGCTTGTTACAGATTTGAGGCCCAATACTCAAATTTTGAGGTCTAAAAGTTCATCCCCTCTGAATTCACAATTGGACACAAAAATACCTATTTCAGCAGCTAAATGTTGATTCAGTAGTAATTCAAACCAGAATGAATTTTGTTCCCACAGAAATGAGTTATGATCTTGTCATATGTCAAGGAGGCTCATCTTCCTACTTATAAAGTAAAATACTAGAAATTCTCTTTCATATGATGTTTTATTGGTACAAATGTACACAGGACAGCAGCATGTAAAATGGAAGCTGTCACCTGAAGTAGCCTGAGATTTTCATGCAGACAAGAAATCCAAGCAAAGTAAAACATTGATGCAATAATATCATTAGCATGCTGGATGTACTCTAACAAGAGACCGGTTTCTCAAAGTCATTGGCTGGTTTAAATGCTTCAGGGATCAAGCCTGTTACATCACCAGATAGCTGTCTGACACGATGAGATCCTTAAAATGAACATACCAGTCTCATTAATCCATTAACCAGCTGTATGTTCACTGGCTGGTCCAGTATCCCAGCTGAGCACTAACATTACAATACTCGAACAAGTCAGTAATTGTAACAAAATGTAAAAGAAACTAATAGCATGAGGAGATGTGCATAGCAGTCTTGAGGAGTTTCTAGCTTTTAGGTTCAGTAGTGCTTCAAGCTAATGGATCCATAATTAGTTAAACCAATTACTTGAAGAGACCTTCAGAAAATCTCCCTCCCCCTTTCCCTTGCTTTGCAAGGCTTCTCACACTAGTGTAAGCAGGGGAATGGTCCCTCTATTGTGAGGAACTTCCTAGCTTATGCACTACCCAGGTGAAATGGGCTAGCAAAAGATTCTGAGTCCTCGCTCCCACTTCCTTTACCCAGAGGCCTGCCTGACCTCGAGGGCTCCCCTTCCACTCTCCTGTGTGGCAGAGTCCTCGTAACCCCAGCAAGGCTGGGCACAGGATTCCTGGGGGGCTCGACCCCCAACCTTGTCGTGGTCACATAAGAAAGGGGAAAAGCGTCCCCACTCTGGGGTGCTCTCTCTGCTCTGGATGCTTCCCTGACCCACGGATCATTACATATAGTTCAAGCAAATACAATTTATTAAACAGCAACCAATTTTAAAAAATAAGGAAAAAATGGGAAAGGTTAAAGGAAAACACATCACCCCGCTCTGTGGCATGGGGACAGCACAAACAGACATTGCTGAAATGTAAGGGCAGTTCACAGTCTGTTCCTCACACGTCCCAGGCCTCCTTCTCAGGCTCTGGCTGTGCTGCAGGGATGCTGTGGGTCGGATACCTGCTCTGGCCGTGGCCACATGCCCTCAGACTCTAGGTAGCAGGACCCTTCTTCCCAGCGTTGGCCCCCCCCCATCAGTGTTATGATCCCTCTCCAAGTCTGGCTTGCAAGACCTCTTGGCTGGGGGCAGCTCCTTGCGCTGGGCCCGCTGCCCAGGTGCCCCCTCGCTCTCCTCAGCTGCTCACCGCACCTGGTTCCAGACTGCTCCAACTCCAGCCCCAGCACTGCTGCTGCTCTGCCTCCAGGTCCCTGGGCTGTATTTCTGGCCCCTTTGGCTCTGGTAGCTGCAGTTCTCCTCCCAGCACAGGTCTGCTCTCTGGGCTGCTTCTGTGATTCTGCTCCCTGGGCTGGTTCTCTGATTCTTTCTGGCTGGCCAGGCTCTGCTCCCCAGCTCAGCTCGGGCCCCTGCTCTCTCCTTCGCTCGGCCCCACTCTGTTCCATGAAATTCCAGCTCACACTGAGGACGGGACCCCTCCTGGCCTCCTGACTCACTCATTAGCCTGCCCGCACTGTCAATCAGGCAGACCTGGAGCATTGGCCTCTCCCCATTGCTCCTGTCGACTGTCTGTCTCAGGGTCCTGATTTCCCATCGACCCTTCCCCTTTCTTTTGGTACTGGGAGCTATCCAACCAAAAACCCCTTACTAAAATTCAGTGGGGGGCCAACAGTCCCCTTACACTAGGGGTTGTCTATGCATGTTATCAACAGAAGTCCTTAAACAATAGATAAGCAGGGTGAAACTCTATTTCCACTGGTACATAAAGTTCCTGTTTCTATCAGATAGGTTATAAGGTATCAGACCTTAGTGGGAGAAGAATTGGGGGTAATTTCACACTTGGAGAGAGCACAAAGGAGAAGTTCATCTGGCAGGTTGGGTTCGTTTTTGTTTTTTTAAAACTCTTTTTGAAGCCACTCAGAGACTTAGAATGTCAGAAGTGGCCCCTCTTAAGAGAGGTTTATGGACAGAATTCAGGTGCAGCTATCAAAGGTTACTCAAATGCAGATATCAAAATGTATCCTATGATGTCACAATTCATATGTACTGTAGTGCATGTATATATCAATATAAACAGACACACACATATATATAAAATGTATGTGTATATAGATATACATCATGCATACCAGCCCATCCTTTGGGTGGATGTGACTGTCTTATGCTCCAGCCACACACTCACTTGCCTTTCAACAATTGGCTAAAATCTAATAAATAAAACCAGGGATCTCAGGCATCCTTAATTTTTCCACAGTGAAGGCTTCAGATGCAATATGGCAGTGTCTAAGAAGAAATTTCCTATCGCTTTTGTGAGGTGACCCAAAGGTCATCAATAAGAGAGTCAAATTTCCATTTTTCCCAGTAATTATTGTTCAATATTGAATTAATGCACCAAAATTTCAAGATTGTAGATCTAAAAGGCATCTGAACAGTTGAAATCAGAGAAGAAATACTGATGATGACCTTTTGGTGACATCTGATAGAAAGATCAGAGGTCAGATTTTGTGACCTGAGGGGTTGTAGAGAAATGAGGACATATTGAATGAGTGAACAAATTTCATGACTTCAGCTTTAAAGGGCATTTGAACAGTTTGAATTGAAATAAAATGGACTGATTTGAAAGTGATCTCTTCAAATTTCAAGATTCTAGTTCAATGGGAACATGGATGCTAATTGTGTTATTCAGTACCATGGTTATGAGTGTCTGTATTAGATTAGATATGTGTGTTTATGTATATAGCTCTTACCCATACTGATCTGAATTGCTCTTGTTTGGAAATCAAACTTGAAATCTGACACAATCAGAGGGGGTTTTATGGTGGTTTTGTGGTGGGTTTTTTAGAATAAATAACAAAATACTTGGGTTTTGACTCAGGAAAAGCCACAAGTGATACCATTCTAACAATCTGAAGAAAAAATAGTGCTGTTTCAGATCTAAATGTACCAAATACTATATATGTTTATATAGTGAGGGTAATTAATCACGGAACAACTTACCTAGAAATGTGGTGGGTGCACTATCACTTAGCCTTTAAATCAAGACTGGATGTCTTTCTAAAAGAGATGCTCTAACTCAGCCAGAAGTTATGGGCTTGATGCAGGCATCACTTGGTGAAATTCAATGGCCTGGGTTATGCAGGAGGTCAGACTGGATCATAATGGTCACTTCTGGCTTACAAACTAGGTGTGTGTATATATATATTTAAATGTCAAAGTTGAATGATTTGATGTTTTTATTTCAGTTCAAATACAGAAGAGATTCCTAAGATCAATAATAATTTAATTAATAATAATCCATACAGGGATTACCACCAGGCAGCATAACAAAACTCAGAATAAACTGCTTTAATTACCAGTGATTCAAAGCAGCAAAACATTCTTCTCACCCACACCTCCATCACACCGATGCCATCAGCCCTTCTTACATGCTTACGGCCTAGCTCTTCAAACATGATTGCCTAAAATTAAGCTCCCTGTAAAATGACTTGATTTTTTCAAATTTTTCCAACAGCTCCCAGCGAAGTCAGTGAGAATTACTGGATGCTCATCAGTCTTGAAAAACAGACCTCTTATCTTAGATTTAAGAGTCTAACTTTAGGCACCTATTTTTGAAAATCTTGGCCCTAGCCAGCAGCAGGTCTTTGCAGTGGTCAACAGATTTAGGCCATTTTGGACTACTCGGGAATGGGAACAAGTTCTAGTAACTAGAAGTCTTGATGGAGAACACTCCGGTTTAGTACGCGCTGGTAGCTGCTCACTCTCTTCTATACAGAGGGGCACGTCCCCTGACCACAGCTGTGGAAATATCATATAGATATACCACATTTGCTGGAAACCAGTTTACAATCCCTTAAACTGAGGTCCTGTTATAAGGCAACCTGTGCCTGGAGCGCCATTCTGTGGCAGTGTGACCGGTGCACCTGCCTCAGCTTCTTTTCTTCAGAGACCCAAAACATATTCCATTTATCACCCCCGCTGTCTATAGTCCTTAAAATCCCATATCCTCTAGTCCTTTGACATAGTACATACCATGCTCCAGCTTCTTTTGCTACACCAGGGCTCTTCAGCCCTCATCTGTCCTTTTCCCAGCCCTTCTCACTGGAGTGCAATCCTGCTCATCCCTGGGGGAACTCCAACAGCCTCTCTTCTGTGAGTTCATCCTCACTAGCAGAGCATCCCTCACTCACCTTGGCCCTCATCCCTTTCCAACCCTCTGGTCTAACTCTCCATTGCTCCCCTGCCTTCAGCCCTCTCTAGCCCTCAGCTCTCTAGCTTAGAAATCAGAAGACAATTCCCTCTGCTGCTCTCCTGCCTTCACCCAGGAACTTCCTACAACATCTTTCAGGGACCACCTGCAGTCTCCTGGTCTCCAGCAGCTTTCATGTGCCAATCTCTCACTTCCAGGCAGCCCTCATCTGCCACTTTTCCTGACTGACTCTCACTGCCTGTCCTCAGGCATCCCCCCATTTATATGTCCCAGGAGTCCTTGCTTAAACCCAGTTAGGAGGCAGCTGACTAGTCAAAGGTGCATTGGCCTCTTTCCTCTTAAAGGCCAGTGCCACCCTGTGAAAGATCCTTTATTGCCATTGGCAAAACATCACTATTTTTTTTTTCTTAGCAAGATGGCTGCTCTCAGGAGAAAGGTTGATATATTTGTAATTTAAACATGTGTTTTCTAAATACATTTTATAATTCTTCATGAGATTTGCTTTATTTTATTTTAATGTTAGAACTTGCAGGCTGTTGCCCTGAGCCAAATGGGTGGCCCCATTTCCTTCTATGCACAGTGTGAGGAGGGGGATGCCTTTGTACTGTTGTGTGATTTGCTTTAGCAGCTGGCATAAGATCCAATATTAGCCAGGTTTAAAACATTTCAGGAAGAGATTAGTTAAATCAAAGTATGTTGGCCCTTTTTCTCCAGCTAGGCACATGAGCAGTGATAGCAGACTCTTCTACCGACTTGGTAATTAGGTCTGCCTCACTCCCAGGAGATTAATTCTCCACTGAACAGATTATTACAGTCCAGCTCTTGTATCCATGGGCAGACTCAGTCAGTAGGCTGATTTCAATTAAAGAAGTTAAACTCTATTGACTTATCCTATGTACAAGGAGAGGTAGGAGACACATAACAAACAGGATTACTGAGTTAATCTTACTGTCACAGACATCAGAAAGATTCGTAATCCATTATTATCTCTGAAAAGAGTAACTGAGGAGATACGTTTTATTTCATGGTAATAAATTGAATTCTTGGTAAAGGTGACTTGCAAAGGGGAAAAAAATTAAGCATGTGCCTTTGTGTGTGTGTGAGTGAGAGAGAGCCCGGAAGTTTTTACATTAGAAATTCATGTCTTGTCTACCCTCGAAGACTCTATGGTGATACGGAGGACTAGTGAAATTATGACACTGTGATAGTCGAGGGAATGAAAGCTGAGCCACTGACAGGGAAAATTCGTCTTAGTCAGGCTGCTTAAGCCTTTGTTTCTGGTAAGCACGGTTTAACTCCAATAACTAATGAATGTTTGTAAGAGCCTGCAATGTGTGAGGTGTCCCATTCATCTTAATGGGCTGTTAACTCTGAAACCCACTGCTGTGTGGAAGGGACCCCACCAACACCAGCCTAGCAGAGGACACTCTAGGAGAGGGTCTTTGCTGCTCCCATTCCCATCAAGGTTCTGCTGGAGGTTGGCAGAGGTCCCCACATACAAAGTCTTCTGCTCCAGTAGGTGGAGGCTCAGTCCTTTTTCTGGTATGGACCCCAGCCCACCTGCAGAGAGGTAACGGTGGTACAGGGAATTGGTAGGTTGTACCCTGCCCAAAGTGGAGCGTGGTGGGCACCTACCCACCCAGCAGGTGCCTTTGCATGAGTGGCCCATGCCAATACCATCCCAAATCTAGACAGAACATAGAGATGTGTCCATTGAAGGGTGTGCCTAGGGCCCCAAATTGCTTGGATCTAGCCTTGGTCGTCCACTGTATTAGAGGTTCATGACTTCTGCCATTTCCATGGACCACTCTGTGAACAGGCATAAAGCTTATGACAGTAGGGTCACTTGGGGGTTCGCCACTCTGTGTCAGCAACATTTGTCAGGCCTGAAATACTCACTACATCTAACACAGTACAATAATATATACCCAAAAAGTTTCATGGAATATATCATTGGAAAACTAATAACTCACTAATCATTAACAGAGAGTCCCGTGGCACCTTTAAGACTAACAGATGTATTGGAGCATAAGCTTTCGTGCGTGAATGCCCGCTTCGTCGGATGCATGTGGGCATTCACCCACGAAAGCTTATGCTCCAATACATCTGTTAGTCTATAAGGTGCCACAGGACTCTCTGTTGCTTTTTACAGATCCAGACTAACACGGCTACCCCTCTGATACTTCACTAATCATTACTATTCTTGTGTGATGTATTTACGGTAAACCCCCAAAGGACTTTATAGATATGTGCTGCAAATGTCTCCACGGACCATTCCCAGCTACAGTGTTGTGTGATGTCTTGGGAACACTAAACATTCACAAGCAACTTCCAGAACATGGGTTCAGACCCTCAGCTGGTGTAAATCAGCACAAGCTTCAATATCTGTGAAGTCCATTCACTTTGATGGCGCTATGTATATTTACATCAGCTGAGGATCTGTCCCATAGTCTATAAAATGTGTCTGTCCCTAACATCAGAAACTTCTTTCCCATTGGAATCCAACTGATTGGGTTCCAAAGAGGATGGATCTAGACTATTTTCAGTGGTACCAGATGACACAACAAGGAGTAATGGTCTCAAGTTGCAGTGGGGGAGGTTTAGGTTGGATATTAGGAAAAACTTTTTCACTAGGAGGGTGGTGAAGCACTGGAATAGGTTACCTAGGAAGGTGGTGGAATCTCCTTCCTTAGAGGTTTTTAAGGTCAGCCTTGACAAAGCTGTGGCTGGGATGATTTAGTTGAGAATTGGTCCTGCTTTGAGCAGGGGGTTGGAATAGATGACCTCCTGAGGTCCCTTCCAACCCTGATATTCTATGATTCTATGATTCTAAAATGCACTTGGAATTTAGTATGTCTGATTGTGGTGGCCTATTCAGAGCATAAGAAAAAATGCGCTCACAGGAGTTTATAGGGTTCATGTGTAAAATACAGGATGCAGGGACTAACTTAAAGCAGGCTAGGGGTTAAAGATTTCTAATGTCATTTGTTCCAATTTTCTGTGCGGTCATGGAGGAGTCAAATGTTTGCTTTTCAATGGCCGCAGAGCAGGTGGACAGAGATGTGCAGGTGGAGAGATCATGCCAATTCCGAGAGTTATCACACATCTGTGTGCCGAATGTGTCTCTCTAATCACAGTGTTTATGTCTGTTTCTGGGCCCTCTTACTGTGCAGCAGTTTATTTGTAGACAGGGTATCACGCCCAGATAATACTACTTTGCACTTACCTCTTCAAAGTGATGTACAAGCAGTAATTAATTAAGCCTTGCAACACCCTTGTGAATGAGGGAAATATGTACTGTACTATTATCTTCAATGTGCAGATAAAGAAATCGACACAGAGAAGTTCAGTGACTTGCCTCAAGCCCAAACTTCAAGTTAGTGGCATTGCTTGGATTAGAATTTGTGGATTCCAGTTTTTACCCCTATCCTCAGATGACAAGTGTCTGTGACTGCAACAGACACATGGTATCTGAACAAGAATAACACCCCCCCCCCCTCAAAAGTATTATTCCCTATGTGGAACTTCAAGGAAATAAAGGCAATTTGGAAAGATGCACCATAGGTTAAACTGTCCCTATTTGATGTGCTGTGATGTTGGCACACAACTGCCATGAGGGAGTGGGGAAACAGATTCAGTGAGCTCCCACTCTCCCCTTCCTTAGTTACCAGCAAAGCCCCCAGCTAGATCCTATATACTAGCTTAAGACTTGGGGCATCCCCAAAGAGCAGGGGGGCAGTTGAGAATAACACAGAGGGGGTAGGAGCAGAGAGGAAGATGAGAATGGATTGAGGGCCTCCCACCCCATCTGACACATGACATCAGCCTTGTTGGAGGGGTGAGTAATAGGCCCGTTGGCCTCATCACTGGTGTATACGCATTGAAAGGCAATGGTTTCTCTCTCTCACTCTCTCACACACAAATGAACTCACTGATAACACAGGTGGAGGAAATAAATGCTTTCCATTTTTGCTGGGAAGCTGAGAAGAACAGCGAATAGGTGACCCATTCCCACCCCCATCTCCCTCCCTAGAGGACTGTAAGGAGCAGGAGACTTGTGGGCTGAGGCCTGTTTCTCCCCTTCCATCTCCTGAACTCACTGGTAATAGGACAGTGGGAGACACTTTCTTTCCCTGCCAGAGAGCTGAGAAATGGAATAAATGGGAAGTCCACCCCCTCCCCCTTGTGGGTCAGGGGTCATCTCTCTTCCCCCTCCCCTTTATTGCCTCTGTGGAAGTTGCGGCGGGTGGAAACCATGGCAGCAGGGGTAGTGAGTGACACACCTAAAAGGAATTGCGGTGGAGGGATGGAGAGAAAAAAACATCTTCCCTCTCTGGCGAGCAAAGGTGGTGCTGGTGGTGACAGTGTAATTGAAAGGGGCACAGGAAACCTTCCCATGGTTTAAGGCTGGATCAGTGGAGCCTGGCGGCAGCCAGAATTCAAAGGGGTACAGCAGGTGGCTTTCTAGTTAGTAGGTCTATCCCGGAATTTTGGGTGGTGGTTGGGAACTCTGGATGCAAAACACAAAGAAAGGGGAAAGAGGGTAAAAGGAAAGAGGCCACATGCATAGCAAGGAGTCAGAGCCCGAATATCTACACTGCAACTTTATAGTCCTGCAGTGTGAGCCCAAGTCAGCTGACAGAGGCCGACCGCAGGGTAGACATACCCCAAGTCAGAAGAAGAATCAGCAGTTCTGGGGATGGCTAGTAAAACAGTGGCAAAGATTATTTCCAATTTCCTTGTGGTGCTGGAACCTCATTTCAGCAAGTTTGAAAAAAACATTAAATGAGAACTGACCACAATGGTGAGACACTCTGTGCCTCGGGGGAACACCCTGCACCCCCATGTTCCTCCTCCTAATATGATTGTGTGGTATCCAATGCAAAGTTTGTCATGTTGGGTTTCTTCGGAAGGCTCATGATGCACTGAGCATTGTTGTTATAGTAATGTTATAGGTTGTAATTTCATGTATATAGTTATGAGGCTGAAAATGTGTCCTCATGACTTAAAACAAGCCCAGGCAAAACTCTCTAAGAGCAGAGGGGCAGTTCATACCTCATCAGGGCATGTATGGGACAAACCCAGCCCAGCCTCACAGGAACAAAGAACACTGGCCTAGGCAGCAACAAAGGATCTGTTGGACTCTCGAATGAGTTACTCCCCTTCCTTTGGTCAGATTGGGACAACGATGAGGTAATTGTCACCTGACTCTGAAGGGGAGGGGGCAAAACCAAGAGGGAAGAAAGAACATGATAGCTCTTATTTATGGAACCATAATATTTGTCTGTTGGTTTTATCTAGATGGGCATTGGGCTCTTATAAAAATGTTTAACAATCCCCTAAATTCTAGCACAAAGGATTATTCATTTGTAAATTTATAATATTATTATTAATATTGATTTGTAGTGTGATAGTACTTAGGAGCCCCGTTGTGCTAGGTACTGTGCAAACCCCAAACTAAAAGATAATCCCACCCCAAAGAGCATATGTTGTCAACCGACCATGAATAATGAAGGGCAAACTGTGAGTAGTCTAAGAGTCTGATCCAAAGCCTTTAGAACTCAATAGACATCTTTCACCAGCAATCCACAGGCTGACATTTGTATGCATACATAATTTCACTATTTTATGAATAATGAATGCATTCCCTGAAATCAGGGATCAGGTCATGAATGATTCACAAACAGAAAAAAGGGCTTAATTAAAAAAAAAATTAGCCACATCTAGTTTCCAACTGACTGAAGCTAGTTCTTCTTAACTTTGATTCCAGAGGACTGGTGAGTAAAGGGTAAGAAGTTCTCTTGCACTTTTTCCTGGCACGTCTAGTTTGGCTTCAGTGAAGATTCAGGTCAGTTCTAATTTTTTCCAAACCAATTCACTCAACCTTGATGTCAAGTCAAGTGAGAAAACTGCAAAATTCACACACATGTTAAAATGAATATTTGATATTCTTGCTGGTACTGTAAATTCTCCAGTGCCTAGTTTTTGAACACAATAAGAATTAAGCTATCAGACAAGCCAAGAGTCTACAAGCCCCATAATTCCCACTGTTCAAGTGCAACAAGAATTTTTTTTGACAGTATATCAAATCTCGAAGAAGGAAAACACACATCAGTTTTCTAAATAAAAACTACTATAAGAACAGTTGTTTAAGGGGATACTCACTGTTGTCTGATAGCTAAAAGGATCTGATCCCTGATATGTACATGAGGTATCACCCCAAAATAGATCAGCATTTTATGTATGTATAGGGCCAGCAGCAGCAGCCTCTGTGCCAAAGTGTTACTGCGCCAGGATAGTGCTGCCTTTTAAAAAGGATGTATCTTAGAACAGATACTTATAACATGACTGTGCCCAAACAGCCCACAAAACAGAGATCAGACATGGGAGATTTTAGCCCTGCATGGCAATTATTTGCATTCTCTTTTTGAGAACAATGTATCATGCACGTGACTGTCTTCAGTATGTCTAAGGCACCTATCACCTTATCATCTCAGGCCTCAGTTAAATCACAATAGGTCTCCTTTCTCTGCCTTCCCATGGATACCGGTAGCGGCTTGCAGGATGTGATCCTTTGTTGTCTTTGTCTGAAAGAAGGCAGGTCTTGCATGTCAATCTGAACATAGCTAGGATTGGGCGCAGTCTAAGAAAATCTCCTCCTCCTGAGAACACCCAGCCCCAATGCTCAAAAGACTAAACTTGGATTGTGAGCTCTTGGGGCACAGAGACCAGACCTAGTCAGATCTCATTTGGGGTATGTCTACCCCCCAAATGAAGAACTGATTGTAGCATGGCTAGACATACCTGTGTTAGCTTTAATCCAGATAGCAAAGGTCATAATAGCAGTGAAGACGCAGTGACACAGTCCCTGAAACAGGCCAACAACCTGAGTTTGTACCCAGGGTTTCTGGCAGTCTTGTACTGGGACAAATACAAAAAAAGGAACCCCTAATTGCTGCCTTCTGCTCACCAGGAGGGGGGACGTGATGAGCAGCAGGTAGTGGGAGCCTTGTGAGAGGGGAGTGGATGAGAGGAGGGACTCGGTCAGAGGCAGGCAGTGGGGTGCGGGGGAAGGGGCGGAGCAGGGACAGGAAGTAATGGAGCGCAGGTGGGGCCACCACAGCCCAGGTGTTCATGCTCTGAAAGGCGACAGGTTGGCGGCTGTGCCGCAGGGGAAGCTTAGCCTCCCCTGGCCTATTATACCCACCACCTATGAACATATAAATAAAGTGGCCAGGTAGTGATTATTGCTGAGCAGCTGCTGGATTATTAAATATTGTCTAGTCAGCCATAGGGGTCAGCAAGGCTGGGGCCCCATCGTGCTAGAAAAACATGGTAAATAACAGTTCCTGTCCCAAAGAGTTTACAATTAGAGCTGGTTAGAAACCAAAATTTCCATTCTGCAGCGAACACCAAAATTCCACACACATCTATCCCCCCCAAAAGAGTTCTGAATCAGAAAGAAAAGCCAAAATTTAGATATTTCCAGCAGAACAAAAATTCTGAGAAATTTCAGTTTGGGGCTATTGAACATTTCATTTTGATAAAGTAGAAATGTTATAATGTAATATAATTAATATAACCAATATATAAAATATGACACTTTAATATAATATAAATGTCAAAACAAAATGGATTGAAATGATGAAGTCAAAATGAAACATTTTTACCTTATCAGAATGAAATGTTTTGACAACATTGAAACAAGAAAGCTACTATGATTTGTTTAGACTTTTTCCTGTCAAAAATTTGTCAGAATTGACATGTTCCCATGAAACATTTTGATCTAGACAAAACTGTATTTTCTGACAGAAAACTGTTCCATCAAAACTTTTTTGACCAGCTCTATTTACAATCTAAAAATAAGAAATAACAGGTACATAAACAGTCTGGGGTTAGGAATAGAGAGGAGAAGGGTAACAAAAATAAAAGATGGCTACAATTAGCCCAGCTAGAGTGGTTATCACAATGTTTCTCCATTGGGGTAATGCCTCTTTGTACAACCTACCCCAACTACATTCACTCCCACCCATCTTTAACACTCCTTACCCATAGCTAAAGATCTGGCCTTCCAAGTGAATACTTCCTTTCAAGCAGCTTTAGCCCCAATGGTATTTGTACAATGCCTAGCACAACGGGGTCCTGGCCCATTATTGGGGCTCCTAGGCAATATGGTAATAAAAATAATTGATGATAATAATTGTGACTGATGAAGGTAAATGTAACTAATATCCTTCCTTGAAAGATGGCAGAAAATATCATTGGCTAGTCAATTAAAGTAAAGAAAGTCATAGAATCATAGAAGTGTAGGACTGGAAGGGAGCTCAGTAGTCCAATACCCTGCACTCAAGGCAGGACTAAGTAATAACTAGACCATTCCTGACAGGTGTTTTTCTAACCTGCTCTTAAAAACCTCCAATGAAG
>NW_020664409.1:96864137-96884346 GCF_002925995.2 Terrapene triunguis
AAAAAAAAAAAAAAAAAAGCCGCGATCGGCGGCGGCAGTTCGGCGGCAGGTCCTTCTCTCCTAGAGGGAGCGAGGGACCTGCCGCCCCCGAATTGACACAGGTGCCGCCCCTCTCCCTTGTCCGCCCCAAGCACCTGCTTGTTAAGCTGGTGCCTGGAGCCGGCCCTGACTTGAAAACTGGTACGTCCTCCCTCTTCTCTTAGTCTTCTCTTCTCCAGACTAAACAAACCCACTTTTTTCAATCTTTCCTCATAGGTCGTTTTCTAGACCTTTGATCATTTTTGTCCCTCTCCTCTGGACTTTCCCTAATTCGACCACATCTTTCCTGAAATGTGGCACCCAGAACTGGACACAATATTCCATCTGAGGCCTTATCAGCATGGAGTAGAGCAGAATTACTACTTCTTGTGTGTTGCTTATAACATTCCTGCTAATATATCGCAGAAAGATGTTTGCTTTTTTTTTGCAACACTGTTCCACTGTTGACTCATATTTAGCTTATGATCCACTATAACCTCCAGATTCCTTTCTGCAGAGTCCTTGCCAGGCAGTCATTTCCCATTTTGTATGTGTGCAACTGATTGTTCCTTCCTAAGTGGAGCACTTTGCATTGAATGTCATCCTATTTACTTCTGACCATTTTTCTAGTTTGTCCAGATCATTTTGAATTTTAATCCGATCCTCCAAAGCACTTGCAACCCCTCCCAGCATGGTATCATCTGCAAACTTTATAAGTGTTCTCTCTATGCCATTATCTAAATCATTGATGAGGATATTGAACATGACTGATCTCTGCAGGATCCCTCTTGATATGCTCTTCCAGCTTGACTGTGAACCACAGATGACTACTCTCTGGGAATAGTTTTCTAACCAGTTATGCACCTACCGTATAGTAACTCCATCTAAATATATTTCCCTAGTTTGTTTATGAGAAGGTCTTGTGAGACAGTATCAAAAGCCTTACTAAAGTCAAGATATACCATGTCTACTGCTTCTCCCCTATCCACAAGGCTTGTTACCCTGTCAAAGGAAAATATTAGGTTGGTTTGACATGATTTGTTTTTGACAAATCCATGTTGACTGTTACTTATCTTATTAACTTCTAGGTGTTTGCAAATTGATTGATTGATTATTTGCTCCATTATCTTTCTGGGGACTGAAGTTAAGATGCCTGGTCTGTAATTCTGGAACTTGTTTGCGATTCTGGGACTGCTCGTTTGCTGAGCTCGCCACGCTGACCAAACAGTAAATGAAATTCAAAATTTCCTGGGGCTTTTCCTGTGTACCTGGCTAGTGCATTGGGGTTGAAAGTGCTGTCCAGAGCGGTCACATTGGAGCACTCTGGGATAGCTCCCAGAGGCCAATACCATCAAATTGCATCTGCACTACCCCAAATTTGACCCAGCAAGGTCGATTTTAGTGCTACTCCCCTCGCCGGGGAGGAGTACAGCAGTCGATTTTAAGAGCCCTTTAAGACGGAATGGGGTTGGTTGTGTAGATGCATTGCTTATAAAATCAACCTAACACGGCTAACTTTGACCTAACCTCATAGTGTAGACCAGGGCTTAGTAATTTTTAACTTGTTCTTTCTCTATTTTAGCTTCAGATGCTACCTCACTTTCATCGGCATTCACTATGTTAGACATCGGATTGCTAGTAATGTTTTTGGTGAGAACTTAAACAAAAAAGTCATTTAGTCATGTAATTAGAGCAGGGTTGCCCATTCTTGTGATTGTATTGTGAGTCTCATGATATTTGTTGTATTTTTTAAAGCCTCATCTCCTAAAGCCATGTGAATACATGAGAATCTCAGCTTTCATTTCTTTTTTTCTTTCTTTCTTTTGTAAGATTCTAGCCTTCATGATTATTGAAAGAAGCTTGGAATTGTGACCCAAGTTCACCCCCTAATGGTTCAAAAACCAGAAGCTAAATAAAGGCACCCCTTCCCAATTCTCCCCCCCCCCTTTTTTTTTAAATCATGATTTTTAAGTCAATCTTGATTTCTGAATACTTGGAACTGGCGATACTGCTGAAGTTTTGTGTGTTTTCTCCAGTTTCCAGGGATAGTGGTGGTTGCTTAGTATTTGTAGTCATTGGGGCCTAATGTTGGATTTATTTGTGTTCAGAGTCCTGCTTGGCTTCCAGATGAACTCCTTAAGGTCTTATACAGAAGCATAAAAGACTCTGCCCTTCCCTGTGTAAAATAATTTTTACCTCAATGTTCTGAATACTATACCAGTTACCCATATTCAAGCACATCTCTATTTCTGATCAGTTCTTCTCCATCTTAGTGGTGTAAATCTAGGCACTTACTTGTCAAGTATTGACTTAGAGCCAAACCTTGGTGCCTGCACCAAGCCTGAATAAACAGATTTGTCTCAAATTGGTTCCACAGAAGTCTGGAAAGAACTGAATCCACTCACTCACCCACTACACACTGGGGGGGGACCCTCAGGGCTGAAATACCCTACATGGCTGTTGCTCATCCAACCCATCACAAATTGATAGGGCCACTGGATGTAAAGCTGGTTGGGAGTTTTTGAACAAATGTTTTTTTGCTGAAAAATGCCAACTCGTTGAAACTGAAACTGTTCACGACAAAGGGTCGGGTTCAACTAATTTCCCAACTCATAAAAAATGTTGGCGAGGCGGGGGTGCAGGGGGTGGGGAGAAGGTTCAAAATTCTGGGAATGTTTTGTTTTGACATTTTCAAAATGAAAAATTCTGGCTTTCCAGTTCAAAGTGACTTTTCATGTAGGACATGTAAGCTAGTAAGACTGAAAAAAGTAGAGAGAGAACGTCAAAAATGCAATATTTTTGAGATTTTGCAGTTTTGTCCCCATCTGAGATGTGAAAAAATGTCAATCTCTTGGAAAAACTTTGGAGGCTGGGAAAACCGTTTTCCACCCAGCTCTATGTGGGATGTGCTGAATACCCTCCAACCTGTGCTCAGCACACAGATCTTTCCAGTCATGGAAAGCAGAGAGCTCCACAGAAGGCAGATGGTTTAGAATCCCTTTTCAGGCTCTTTCCATCCTGCCTCTCACACTATGTATCTGTATTGTTCCCACTGTAATCAGGCAGTATGTATCTGCTTGCACATTACGGGGCAAATCCTGCCACTCTAAAACTTTATTTGATTATTTCAAGCATATAAGAATGTTACAGTTGATAGAGCAAGAAAATAACCCCACCCTCTCATCCAAATGCTGCAAAACTACATTCAGTGTCTCTCTGTAATGGAGAACTTGCTTTCCTTAAGGGAAGAAGCATGAAGATGATTTACTGATTTAGGAACTGGGTGGAGTAGACCACAAAGAAATAAACTGAAAACATATGGAGTGAATGATTTGCAAAATAAGAAAAAATGTGCCTCAGTATCTCTATAGATAGCTCTGGATATATAAATATATAATATAGTTTACTAGTGAAACAAAGCACAGATGATTTGGCTACATTTAGGCCAAACCAAACATTCACATTAAACATTGCTCTTGGCCACATTTCAAAACAGGCAGCAGGAGCAGCAGCCACAGAGAGAGAGAGAGAGACTGCTTGCCAAAATTGCATCAGACACACATTAGCGAAGGAGGAAATGAGTTTACTTGAGCCAGCTGTGACATGAAAGGGGCTGGTCTTGCAATGAATTGTGGGAAAGGGTTCCCCCTTCGGTAAAGTTTGCAAAGTTCAGCCAAACTTTTACAAAGAGTCCAAACTCCAAAAACAAGATGATTTTTTGTTTATAACTGTGTCTGCTATTAGAAGAGTAGCATTATCAATCAGCTAAATGCATGAGGGTAGTTAAGGGAAAGGGGGATGCAAAGTTTTGTATTGGCAGAAAAGGATTGAAGCCTCGTTTGGATCAACATCTTTATAAAAGGTGCTTCAGTAACAAGCACTGCTCATTGCTAGGGTGACTGTAGATAGGTTTCCATTATGAGTGGCCTTATTTTTGGGATGAATGTGGATGTCAGAGCTATGCTTTGGAGGAACTAGGAAAGGGAACAATTTTCTCAAACTGCAGCCAGTTTCAGGGAAATATAGATAAAACTCGGGGAATGGCAGGGGGGACAGCAAATGAAATCCTGACCTCACTGAAATTGGTGGCAAAACTCCCATAAATGTCAGTGTGGCCAGAATACCAACCAACTTGTATGAACCTCTCTGTTTAATAATCTCTCTGACCCACCTCTCACCCTGTCTCCTCCCATAGTTACGCTTCTGAGCCTACTGAAGACTTTCATAGCTGCCTTGGCAATCCCACAATGCCCGGCTGTGGGAAACTGCTGACTCAGCCAGCCCTCACATCAGATAAGAGAGCTACAGGACTGCTTTGATTGCAGCGTTTCTCAGACAGCACCACACTAGGGCTCCTGCATGATCCACCTGCACACAGAGATAGTAAAAACCAGTGCACTCTGCCAGGAGGCTTTTTGATCTTTGATGCTAATTAAATGGTCTAATTCCCTCCCAGATGTGTGTCCATCAACTATGGGAGACTTCCAACAGTGTCATTTTAATTAACAGGTGATTTTAAACTGCTTTTTGAAATCTGTTTTTAAAGAGATCCTATAGGCCTAATATCCACATGGTACATGGGTAGTTTACCCTCATTATGCATATGTCCCGGCACTGTGCATAATACAGTGGATAGTAATAAAATCTTGGACCAAGATTTTCAAAAGCAATTAGTTATTTTGGCTGCCTCTGTTTTGGGGTGGGTGCTGATTATCAAAGGGTGGGTGCTCAGCACTTTCTGAAAATCAGGCCCCACATGCTGAGCACCCAAAAACCGAGGCACCCAAAATTAATTAATTGCTCACTTAAAAAAAAAAATCTTGGCCACGGGCCTCGATGCTGGTGCAAAGCATCCCTAAAAATGGCACATCCAGTCCCCAGAGGATCTCCCTAGTGGTTGAGGGTGAGGGGGTCACCCAACAGGCATAAAGCTGCCATAGCATCTTCTGCGCAATCCGTTCCTGACTGCTGATGGATAAACTTGGCCAAGGCTCCCTTGTATCCCGAGATCCCAGCTGTTGTAACAGCTTCTTGCATCCATGAGCATCTGTAAGCTTCTCTAACCTGCATCAAGGGACCGGCATGTGCCAGATTAACTTTAGGAATTGGGATTGCAAAGGATACCGTTGTATCCTCCCTCCTGGGCCGCAGCCATGGATCACACAAGGTTTGCCACACTGTGGTGCAACGGTATTTGCACTCCTCCCTTCTGCTGGGAGTGCCTCTCTGGTCCTGAGGACTCTGAAAAGAGTTCTACTCTCAAGTGCTGAGCTGAGGCTGCTGCAGAACAGCTGAGGGTGGCTTTGAAGAGATGGATGGCACAGAGCAGCAGTGGCTGGAGTGGAGCAGAGCTGAGGCTGCTTGGGCTGAAGCCACAGAGAGCGCAGCAGCCTACCTAAGGGACTCCATACCCAGCCATTAAAGCTGAAATCTCCCTAGCTTGGTCAGGTGGTAGGGCCCCCAGAGGAGCCCAGGCAGCCCTGGCCTGCCATCATCCTTGGATTTCTCCAGCCCAGGACAACTGTGAGTGGGGAACTAGGGAGGAGGACAGTGGCTACACTGTGTCACCCCCTTGCAATTACCAGAACAGAGGTTGGGAGATATTATGGCTAAGGAGCCCTACGGTGGTGGGAATTTTACCTCATAGAATGTGTTTGATTTATTAATTGCTGGTTTTCCCAAATTAATTCTGTTCTCTCCTCCCCTCCCCACCCACTTTTGTTTTAAACCCCTGGACTCAGTGCATGTGAGTAGGGAAGCATTGCACGTCAAAGGCCCCCCGGGTGGTTGTACAGTTTCCCAGGTTTTTGGGTAAGGGCTCGAGCCAATGTTAGTTAAGTCTTTAAGGAAACCCGCAGAAAACTGAACCCAGCCCTTTTTGCTCCCATCAACACCTGGCAGTAGGGTTACAACTGACACTGTAAAGATCTCTTGTCAATGTGCTAGGAGTTAGATCCGAAACTATTGCAGGTACCCAACAAAGGCAACTGAAAATACTGAAAACATTATAATAAGTACAAAGCAGCAGGGCATGGTATAAATCTAACACACAACATGAGCGGGTTGGAATAACCAATTTATTTTCACGCTATAGGGCTATGACTTGTGTGATTGGCTTATGGTTTCTCTGCGCTTCACTACTTGTGAGTTAAGTGGTGATCCCTAAGTCATAAAAATAAATGGTTTATTTCCCATATACATCATGATGTGCTTAAAGCAGTTGCTAAACATTTGATTTCCCTTGTCCCAATGGCGAACAAAGACAAGGATTAGATCTTGTTCTGGGAACCTGTTAAAACCTCTTATTGGCCAATTAAAAGTGGAATGTTTCATTTTGATGAAACTGGGTGCATGAAAAACAATGTAGTTGTCTTATGTATGTTTGCAGACTTCTCTAGCCCTTTACTAATTACTTGGTTCTGGGTGTCTCTGTCCTCTATCTGTAAGTGCTGCTCAGTTTTTTTCCCATTAGCATTAATAGTGCCTTTTAAATTAAGATATTTCCAAAGTCAAAAACCAAGTATCTTGTATGATGGCATTTTTAGGGTCAAAAAATGCTCATACAAAAGACAAAAGTACACTTTTCTTAATGCATTTTGATGTCACTACTGCCAGCTTCTGACTTGACAGCAATTTCTGCTTGTTTCTCAGATGCTGTAGGAAATTGGGATGGACAAGTTGACCTAACAGGGCTTTCTGGTCCTGATTTCCATAAGGCAGAACACATAACCAGTAGCAGAAGGTTGTAGGGGGCAAAACCACTGGCCATTCCTTTGGGTGGCAATTATCCTCCCCACCAATGTAATGATCCCAAGAATATTCTTCAGATCCTCTGTGGTGGTCATTTCTGCAGAGGGGAGCAATGTAGCCCTTTGAGTCTTAGATCCATATTTTTCTTGGGATGGAGGAGACTGCATTTCCCAAGCAAGCTGTTCAACTGAAGAGGCTTGATTCAATTTTGAGGAGACAATGAAATCTTACACTGTCCTGTAGAGACAAAGGAAAAGCTTACTACTGTGCTCTCCAGAAAAGAGTTAAGATTCCTGGTATTTGGGGGCCTACCTGCCTTAGGTCCTCCAAAAATACCAACCTAAAATAGGAGGCACAGATTTAGATTACTTTTTTAGACTTTTAAATTTTAATTCCCCTGTCTTTGTGTTAATCAATGCAGACAGAAGTTGTCACTGCTCAGAATTGAATAATGAAGCTATTAGTTTAGTCCATTTAACAGGAGCAGGAAACATGGTGTATTTCTGAAGTGCTTTAAATACAGTAATGTCTATAACATGTTATCCTTCAGTGAGTAGGTCTAATTGTCAGTTGTCATGCTGGAACTGAAAAGCAGAATTCAAACGATTGCTGTGCAAACTGTGTCCTAAAAAACTAAGCCAAGCTGAATTTCAGCTTCAGCTGACTTTACTAAGTCAGCAAGGGATTCAGACTTTGTAATAATGTTACAAAGATAAAGAAAAAGTTTTTCAGAAATTGATTTGAAGCGCCTCTAGAATTAAGCGTTACGCTCCTTTCCACCTCCCCTCCCACCAGTCCTAAGGCCAGCAGGCTCAGGACTGCACATGGCTAAGTTGCACATGGCTGTCAACAGTGCCCTGACCACACCCACTTTATCATAGCCACACCCCTTACATTAGGGAGAGGGCGGTATAGAGCCACTGTGCATCAATTTCTGTTGGTGAGAGAGAGAAGCTTTTGAGCTTACACAGTATATGTCTATACAGTAATGTCTTCTTCGGGTCAGTGTGACAGCTCCTGTTCCTGGGAAAAGCTGATCAAAATTCAGCTGGAATGTTTCCTTTACTCTAGATCAGTGGTATCCCAGACCTTATCAGGAGCAGTGCCAAATATTTATTCCCCCCAAAAATCTATTTTAATGTGTCAAATGTGGGTAATGAATTATTTCTTTGTCTTAATATTTATAGGACTGAATATGGAATTTAACTGACAGAGTTGATCAAAAAGTAACGTGTGCATTTTCTGAATAATAATAGCTTGCTCTTACATAGCGCTTGCTATTGGTAATTCTCAAAGCAAAGGTCAGTATTGTTATTTATAATGGGGCTAGAGAGGCAAAGTGATTTGTCCAAGGTTACCCTGAAGGCCAATGGCAGAGCCAAGTCAAGAACACAAGTCTCCTGAGTCCCAAACCATACTCTGTGCACTAGGCCACACTGCCTGCCCGAAGCAGCTGTTACTTTTTTGAGGGACGGTGTCTGCAAGATTCATGGCTTAGAGCCCCAGAACGTAATTGTAAATCATACAGTATGCAAATGTGAAATAACTAAAATGGCCTGATATCAGGGCCTCTGTGACTGGATGAGTGTGTGTTGCGCTCTTGGGGCATGCCTATGCTGCAATCAGAGGTGTGACTGCAGCACATGTAGATGGAACCAAACTAGCTTTGATCTAATAATAGCAATGAGGCAATGGCAGCACAGGTTAGCTGCTTGAGTACATACCCAAGTACAGCCCATGCTGCTACAACTCCACTGCTACTACTCAAGCTACCTAGAGCAAAGCTAGCTTGGGTATGTCTACATGTGCTGCAGTCACACACCTGATTTGCAGTCTAAATTAGGTCAAGTCTACATTACACGCTGAATTGACGGGCAGCAATCGATCCAGCAGGGGTCGATTTATCGCGTCTAGTCTAGACGCGATAAATCGACTGCCAAGTGCTCTCCTGTCAACTCCGGTACTCCACCGGAGCGAGAAGCATAGGCGGAGTTGATGGGGACGCGTCAGCTGTTGACTTACCACAGTGAAGACACCGCGGTAAGTAGATCTAAGTATATCGACTTCAGCTACGTTATTCACGAAGCTGAAGTTGCATAACTTAGATCGATCCCTCCCTCTAGTGTAGACCAGGCCTTAGATAAGAGAGTCCATTTGTTCAGTATAATTCCTTGAAACACCATGAGAGGTAATGCTAGTTTCATGTTAAGTTTCTTCAAGAACCATTTGTGGACACTGGCATCTATTTTGCCTACAATTGAGTGGTAGGGATGTTACTTTTTGAGGCATAATTACTTATGTTGGCTTAAAGTTAAAGTTGTTTGCTCCTTAAGTCTGTTGTGACTTGCGCTCTATGTACCTCTCAAATGTAGCTCATTTTGAGGGATGTCCCCTTTTAGGGCCAAAGTTACTTAGGTACCAAACCAAGTTGGTGCCCCTCACTTTTACTGCTAAAAAGTATTTACATCAGAAATAGTGAACCATGAAATTGAGGTTAAAGATTTATTTTACACTGAAGGAAGGAATCCCACAGGAATGCCTATGTGAACAATTTGAAGCTGCAATGTTTAATCCATATTCAGTAGATAGCATGGGCCAAATTGATAGCAGATGTAACACCGATGGTGATACATCAGGATGAAATTAGCCTTATGTGCTTTGCTTTGACAGGCTAGGTTTCCTTATAGATTACATATGCTGAAATACTTATGGGTTCTCCTAATGGTGTCGTCACTGTACAATGCAGTATCTGTGGAGTACTCTTTAGGGTTCTCACTACAGCACATTGCAATGCTAGCTGGACCAGTGTCAGCAGTTTAGGTCATTGACTGTCTCTGGAGAAAGAGTGTGGATGATCAGTCCATGTTATATCTTGGCATGGGAAATATTTTGTCTCCAGCCTCCTTTGTTGCTGTCATCTAGGTTTAGATACTGTCCGTCAGCCTGCAGTTTGGTTTGCTATTTCCAGAAGGAACATTAATGAAGACTTAGCTTTTTTTAATGGCAGGAGAACTCCGTGTAACTTTAGCGCCCTCGTGGCCAAGATGGAGTCTGCTCTACAGGCAGCTGTGGCCAAGAGAAGGCGCGCGCAGGAATGCAGCAGGAGAAATCCCTTCCACCCCAGGGGCACCTGTTCCAACCCCCCCGAGTGAACACACCCACCCACAGGAAAAGTACAGTGGATATAACAAGGGAAATATTTATTTACAGAGGGATGAGAGGAGAAAAACAACAAGGGGAAGTATAGGGGGAGCAGTAAGACAGGGCTGCATCCAAGCCGAGGCCCTACAGGCCCAGTGGTAGCGCAATCTGGAAGGGCAGACACCGAGCCATGTGTCTGCACACAGAGTTCAGGAGTCCTGAGCAAAGTTCCAGTCCAGTGCTGAGTCTTGGGTGCTCCTGGTCGTCTTCGGCGCCAGTGAACTTTCCCCCAACAAACCCCTCCGGTGCCCTCTTCTGCCGCTCTCTGCAAAGCCACACAGAGCGCCCACCTCCCCACTTAACTAGCTACAGCCTCCCTCCTTGTCCCCAATGCAGAGTCACAAGCCCCAGTACTCACAGCCCCAGGCAGCTCTGGGCAGCCGTGACACTGGGTCCAGCTCCGGCCTGTCCTTCTCGGCAATTCCTCCCTGGCACAGTGCTCCTCCTGGCTCCTGTCCTGGGGTGTCCCCGATCGGCCCTGTCCGTCCCAGGCCTCGGGCAGGTTTTCTGCCGCTTCACTTTTCCAGGGCCTGCAGGCTGCCTTCCCCTCTCCTTGGAGCTCCAGCGCTGCCCCCTGGAGTTTCCCTCCTTTTTTCTTACTCTCCCCCTCCCCCTTAGGAAAAAGATTTAAAGGGCCATGCTCTCTAAACCCCAAAGGGGTTACATCTGACTTCTCAGAATTCAAGTACAGCTTAAAAACACACCCCATGTCACGCTGGGGCCCCATCCATGGAGCAAGGTCAGGCCCCCTCTGCCCCCAGTCCACACTGGGCTTGGTCCTCTTCAGTCACACAGTCATTGGGGGCCAGTTTACACAAGGTATGTCCACACTGCAATAAAAAACCCGTAGCACCAAGTCTCCGAGCTCGGGTCAGCTGACTCGGGCTTGCAGAGCTTGGCTTGCCAGGCTAAAAATAGCAGTGTAAACATTCGGGCTGGAGCCCAGAGTCTGAAACCCTCCCCCCTTCGTGCCCAAATGACAACTCTGCAATTGTATAGCCCCACAGCCTGTGAGCCCGAGTCTGCTGACCCAGGCCAGCTGTGGCCCTTTTGTTGTAGTGTAGACATACCCACAGACATTTGGGACTTGGATGCCTGTAACAGTGTGCCTGCCCTGGGGTACGTGTGCACACTCCAGCACCCTATTCCAAGGGCTTCGGCAAGTGTGGGGCACTTGCCCAAGGATTACATGATGGCAGCCTGCAGGTGGTGCTTCCTATACAAGGGAGCAAGTCTAAAGAGAGAGGGAGAGCGGGGTCATGGAAAGGGGGCTCTCTGCACCAGCCGAGTGGAAGGCTAGGTGAGAGACACCTACAAGGAGCAGAAGAAGAAGGGAAAGGCCAGGCAGGAGGACTTGGTTTCAGAAGAAACTGAGAGTCTGGAAAAGGTTTGTTTTTGAGGCAAATTGAGAGCCTATGTGCAGTTACTGGGGAGCTCACGAAGGGGAAACTGAGGCAGTGGGTTAAATGGCCTGATGGAGGTATATTGACCCTGTGACCATGCTTCTTACAACTGCATAAACCTAAGTCAGGTTTTTTCCCATAATTATGATTCTCTTTTTGCAACATAGCACTAGAATTAGCAAGATAAAGATCCCTGGCACAAGGAGAATAACATTTACCTCAGTCAGAGGCAATACCCATGGAAGAAGGCAAGGAGAGATCACCAGTGGAAAAAATCAACAAAGGGATACTTGGCCGAAGATTGGAGCTATAAGGAAGGATGTGGAGCAAGAGAAGGCGGGCCCTTGGCACACAGGAAGGCACAAGTTGTTCCAAGCATAGGGGGAAGGCATGACACCCAGAATGAGGGAAAGGGATAAAGGGAGCGGCAAGAAAGAAGGAGACAGAGAAAAGCAAAGTGTGAATGTGTATGATAAAGTGAGAGCAGAAATATGTAGTCAGAGATTGAGATTCTGGAAACTGAGTACAAAGAAAACAGACTTGATAAGGAATGTGAAGGGAAGCCCAGGAAAGTGCCCTGACCTTGTAGGTGGGAACTTTATTAATGCGTGAAAGTGACTGTCAGTTCTTTGGGGCAGACAGTACCCAGAGCAATGGGGCCCCAATCTCAATAGGAGTCTCTTGATGCTACCATATTACTATACTACTATTACTATAGTCTTTATTTGAATCGCAGTAGTGCCTAGCGGTTTTAATTGGGGATCTGGGCCCCATTGCAATAGGCTCTGTACAAACACATAACAAAACAGGTGTCTTCCCTGCCCCGAGTAACTTACAATCTAAGCAATACTAATAATTTTAAGTTCTAATAACTCTCCATAAAGAAAATCCTGAAAGTTACCATTCAAATTTCCAAAGGTTCATGGTCTCCCATACATGTCCTTTTCTCAGACAACCTGCCTTGGTGGTGGAAAAGATATTTTTCTGCTCACCTATAAATGTAACCAGTTTTCACCCACCTGAAAATTACATGAGGCCTATAACTTCCCCTCTCTGGAGATACCTGGAATATCTTTCCTTGCCCTGGTTAGTATGATTTAAAGGAAGAAACTGTAAATTAATGAGTTAATACTGCTGTGAAAAGTAAGAATAATTAAGTTGTGTGTTATAAAGATCGTCATAAACTTTTATCATGCCTTCACCTGAATGAAACTGTGTCCTTTGGCTGTTTGCCACATATTCACTACAGTACAGGTAATTTAGGGAACTCTGTGGTATTGGCAATGATCCACCATCTGTGTGCTAGGAAAATTCTGAAACTGCTTTCACTGGTGCAAGTTTGGCATAGTGCCTGAAATATTCCATTGTGGGAAAGCCTGCTAGAATTTCCTGATTAAGCTGGTATCTTAAAAGCTATTTAAGGTGTGACAATGAGTTCATTGTCACAATGCATGCTTGTACCAGTATGATTTTTAAAAACTATTTACAGTCTCTTGTTCAGGATTCGTATTAATATTTATTCCATCTCATACATAATGAAAATAACTTGGTAAACTAATGCTCTATGTATGTTGATTAGGATTCTCTTTCTGGAAGTACGTCTTTTTTTTTTCTGAATTTAAAAGCAGTTCAGCAAAGACTGTGTTCTAAGCCCCTCCCCCCCCCCAGGCTTTTTTTTTTTTAAAGTGAGGTGATAACTAAAACTTCTCTTTTTTTTTATGAAATTAGATTTTTTTAAGTGGGGTTTTTTTTTGGCATCTCTAAGCCAAAATGTTACAAGTGACCACACAAAAATGTATTCAGATCAGATGCAAAATCTTTACAAAAAGCTGTATAAAAATAGATTTACAAACTTTGAAAATAAATAAATAAAATGGAAGAGAACATTAGAAAAGTTCTCAAGGGCTTATATTTCTCACTTTTCAGGCTCTTACATAAATAAGGCCTGATCCTACAAATCCTTATTCATGTGAGTAGTGTCTTTGAAGTCAATGGAATTACTGTAAGTGCTACTCACATGACTCAGAGTTTGCATGATCAGGCCCCTGATGTAAATATTTTTCTCTTTTGTATATGGTTGAATGAACCAGCAAAAAGGCTCAGTTAATTTCCTTAGCCTAAAAAGCAAAATATAAAAGAGTTCAGCTCTCCACATGGTCAAAGCCAGATGCTCAAGGCAGCCCTAACTTGTGCCAGTAATACCAGCCCTCTAGGGTTTGTTCTACCAGCCCAGGATTGCTGGAGAACAATGCACACTAGTCACACCCCTAACTAACCCTGGATCACCACCCTACACCCAGAAGAGGGCCAAGAGCCAGTGCTGTAGATTCAGCTGCACAGCCCAAAGAATTCCCCTTTTCAAGGGGAGTTACCCTCCGGTTGCTAATATTTGGCCCTTAAACTTTGTTATCTTTGCCAATGCAACCAACCTATGTTTTGCAAAATTTAGCTGCACGCATGTCTTTTACCACAGGTTCCTTAATAAAAACTGACAATCTGCCCTCCAGAAGGGAGGCATTGGCCATCTCAACCAACTATGGGCCCAATTCCTCCTCACTGGCTTTCACCAGGAAGAACATGGCCCCAAGGCAGTTGGTGTGAAATAAAATATCCATAACACCAATACTACCTCAAGAAATGACACCGGTCTCCAATCAGGCAGAGGACTTACTGCTAGTGCTCTCACATCTCACCCTGTACAAACGGACTGCCCAGTTCCAGATCAGGCTTGCCCACAAAATAACATGCCATACCGTAATATTGGAAGAAGTCGTGTCAGCAATTAAAGAAGCTAAGCTTAACCAGACTGTCAGCTATCAAACAAATCCACTGACTGAGACGTAGCAGGCACTACGCCACAGAACCATTACACAAGATTTTAAAATAATGTTATAATACAGTTGGTCAGATCTTCATGAAACTTCCACCAACAGTCTTCTAGGCACCTTACTTCCTACTTGAGTTGTTACAGGACATCTATAAACTGTAGCGATCTTTGGGAACCGAGCTGGGGGAAAGGACACCAGAGGGCTACTGCATCAATTAATTGAGGACAAAATCATAGAATCATAGAATATTAGGGTTGGAAGAGACCTCAGGAGGTCATCTAGTCCAATCCCCTGCTCAAAGCAGGACCAACACCAACTGAATCATCCTAACCAGGGCTTTGTCAAGCCGGGCCTTAAAAACCTCTAAGGATGGAGATTCCATCACCTCCCTAGGTAACCCATTCCAGTGCTTCACCACCGTCCTAGTGAACTAGTGTTTCCTAATATCCAAAATAGTGTTTCCTAATATCCAATATCCAAAAGATCATTATTGAAAGAGTGGTCTGTGAGAGGAAGAATATTCTCCCTGTGGAAACACTCATGTTCAAAACCTTCTCATGCATCTCAAGTTGGATTTTCCAAAACCAAAGGCACTCCAAATCAATTACCACTTTTGGGGAAATGTAGGCCAGTTAACTTAACTATATCACTATATGTGGCATTCCAGCCCAAATTAAATCTTTTCTATGCGGACTGCTGAGTGGGGTACTAATGTTGCTTTAGTTGTCAAAAAAATATGCTTGGCTATATTATTACCATTTTGTGTCTCACTCTGCACATTCATGAATTCCTAAATAAAGAAAAGAATTGCCATATTAGAAGACATTAATGGCTCATCGAGTCCATTATTTTGCCTCCAGTAGTAGCCTACACTTGATGCTTCAATAGAAGCTGAAAAATTACCATTTATGTATGCAGCCAATATTGTAATACCATATTAATAATTTAATTTGTACTCAATGGAGACAATATACTATAATTTCTACATGGCTCCACTTCATTCTGTCATTTAGCAGTTGTGTGGTTATGCCAACTCAAGAATATAACACTTCCACATTTCTCTAAAATGTTATCTTTTAACATTAAAATGATGCTCTTTCATTTGTATAGCTGATTGGGCTGGGTTACCAAGGTCTGATAGGCTGCCTGTCTTTATATAGCCATTTGTTCACAAGCATAGCGTTCTACTCTAGATGGAGATAATTTGTTAATGTTTTTAAGCCCTGATCCTCTCACATGCTGGTAAATGTGTTTGCACAGGGGAGTTCTGCAAGGAGAAGGTGAGAGGAATGGAATCATCGTCTTCCAATTGTTCTGGGATGACTCCTGAAGCTTCCGTGGCTGTATCACCCAACATAGGCAGCAGTGGAATGGGGAGGAGAAGTGGGATGTGTAGGGAAAGAGAGGGCTAGCTGTTGAAGCTGAGTAGTCATGGATCCTGGCCTGACCCCAAAATCTCCTCTCTGATCCTCTTGTGGCAGGTGTCCAAGGGGCAGTGTTCCATAGTGCACAGAAAACTTCAGCCAGTTCTATCATGTGACCTTTAAAGTGGAAGATGAGGAAGTCGCATAGAAGCACTAGAAGGAACAGTGGGAGCGGAAATAACGTGCATCACCTCGCTTTTAGATTTACAATGAGCCACTTTCCCTTTATCAATAACGTAGAGCCAAGCAGCCGACTACAGTAAACTTCTTCTGGACTTGGATCAGAGTAATTCAAAGCAGAATTTAGCACTATGAGAATAGTGATTAAACGCATGCTGAGGGGAACATTGCAGACTTGCCTTTGGGCTATTTGAGAACATTGTATTTGAGGCATGGATGGTCTCTGTTTTTCTAAGCAAAAAACAAACACGGGAGACTAAACCCATCATTGTTGAGTACATAGGTTTATTAGGACTAAAAAGATCTTGCAATGTTTGTGAAGCTCATGAAGTTGAGAAATGCTATATAAAATAAATAAAGTATTGTAACACATGCTACCTGTTCTAAGCAGACAGCAACTAGAATGTAATACTTGTCGGTATGTGAAGAGTAAGTAGCCAATGATCTCAACTTAAATAACAATAATGTAAATATATTAGAAGTAAGATGGCTGTGAAATTCAGAAAAGCTCATTCCCTCGTTGACAACAAGGCTGATAGTATTCAGAGACTAACAACTCCGTTGATGATTCTTTTGAGATAACTCAAGGTTTAATGGCCACTGTGACAGTCATTGGACTATCCCAAGTGGTTGCCATCTCAATTTTACCCATGTCATGGACCTTTTTACCCATGCCATGATCAGTGGTGAGCTGGAGCCGGTTCACACCGGTTCGCGGGAACCAGTTGTTAAATTTAGACGCCGGTTTAGAACCGGTTGTAAAGGGGTGGGCAAACTATGTGGCCCGCGGGACTGTCTTGTCCGGCAAGCCTGAGCTCCCAGCTGGGGAGGCTCCCCCAGCCCCTCCCACACCTTCCCCCCTCTCACAGAGCCTCAGCGTGCCTCCTGCCGCTTTGAGCGGCGTGGTAAGGGGGTGGGGCTGCAAGCCCCAGCAGGCCGTGCGGCATCGACACACGCTGCCCTGAGCAGCATGGTAAGGGGGCCGGGCTGGAGCTGGGAGGAGAGGTTGGATAAGGGGCAGGGAGCGGTTGGAGGCGGTGGAGGTTCTGGGGGGACGGTCAGGGGACGGGGAACGGGGGGAGGTTGGTAGACGTAGGAGTTCCGGGGGTCTGTCGGGGTGGCGGTGGATGGGGTCGGGGCAGTCAGGGGACAGGGAGCGGGGCGAGTTGGGTAGGGGGTGGGGCAGTCGGGGGCAGGACGTGGGTGGGGGGAGAGGCACGTGGGGCTTGTACTCACCAGGCGGTTCCCTACCAGGTCTTCAGTGGCAGTTCGGCGACAGGTCTTTCACTCCGGGTCTGAAGGACCCGCCGCCGAAGTGCCGCCGAAAACCCAGAGCAAAGACCCCCGCCGCCGCCGCCAAAGTGCCACCGAGGACCCAGTAGGGAACCGGTTATTAGGATTTTGGGAGCTCATCACTGGCCATGATCATCACTTCCTGTGCTATGAGACGGGGATACATTCTCCTGAATGGGTGAGGTCCACCCTGGGTTTGATTTTCAGAAAGTACCGAGGCCATGCACTCTGAAAATCAGGTTACTGGGGTGTATCAAGCTGGGCACCCACAATCACTAGACACTTCTGAAAAGTTAAGCCATTAATCTGCATTTCATAGTAGTATGTGCTGCAGATATTTTTGATGCAATTGGAAAAAGAAATTCATTTGAATTGCCTTCTCATTTACTTGCCTTCTCAGTGCCAGTCAGAACCAGTCAGCAATGTTGAGAAGAATTATGCAGACACTAGTAGGAGTCCTATCTTTTTTTTCTCTTCCTGCATCGTCACTCCAGTTTCCAAAGCCAGCTGTCAAGTGCAGAAATAACTAATTGAACAATGCTTCAGCTGACCAGTCCACTTAGCTCTGAGCTTGATGGCAATTTGTGATCACAGTATGTTCGCATTTCAGATGCTTATTCTATATGTGTCCTACGCCCCTGTGGAGAAGTGCTTCCCCCATTCAGTCTGTTTAGCCTATGCCATGTTCCTAATTTAGGTAGTGTAACCTAGGAGCCTGATAGTTGAAATGTTAAAATCAATTTTATTTACTGGCGAGTAGCAATCAGTTTTATTTAAGGAGATGGATTAGTGATAGTCAGGACCTCATAGAACACAAGGGAAACCATAATCAGTTACAGTCCCGCTCTGCAGTTCCCAGCCAAGAAAGTTTCAATCTGTCTGCACTGTTTGTAGAACGTGTTTCCATGCCTCCTAGAAACAAATAAGCTTGACGCAGTCGAACGTGATGTCTCCCCACATACAAAAACTAGAGACTATTCCAGCCAGCACTACCAGATCTGGAAACCCTTTGCACTAGGTTGACTTTCCACCATGCAGGAAAATCATTGGCTGTACTGCACAGAGGGTCATATTCTGTTGTAAATCCAGAATAGCTCCACTGACTTCTTCCACAGAGCTACCCTGGGTAGCTGAGAGGTAAATTAGACCCAAGAAGATTTTTGCTTTGCTTTTTTCTTGTGGTCTGTGCTTAGCAGTCTCAAATCCTGCAGTAACCTAACAAAAAGAAATCCTCTTTAACAGCTATTGCATGCTGTCAAGTGAGATAGCATAAGGAAGAAAAAGCTCTTAGACCCACACTGAGACAGATTTGCTGCTCCTGTGGGAGCATTTGTGGGAACAGCTGACTCCAGACGCTTCACTTGGAAGGGACGTAGGAGCGAGAGTGGAACAATGGCCACTTTTGACTTGCGGGATTTAGGAAAAATGATCATCAGCTGCACAGTAAAGTCTCCCCTGGATTCCCCTATTAAAAGTCCGACGTAAATTAAGTGCATTGCTCTATGGCAAGGTGCCCAAGACTTCTGGGAAGTACATTCAAATAGTCGTTGTGCCAGGGAAATCAGCAACACTTCAGAATTGTGTGGTGCACAAGCTATAATTAGGGATGTTGAACTACCCACAGTTGTATGCTTAAAATTCATTTGGAAACTCTGGACAATAAAAGGAAGAGACAGCCTCAATGAATTTTAGCACACTTTCTATTCTGGTGAATGAATGATCCCAGGAATCCACCCTAAGTGTGAGCTAATAACTACTTTCTCATCTGGCCTCTTTCCCCCTGCCCCCCTTCTCCTCCCTACACTCGTTTCCCATTATTTGCATAGATTATATGTTACTATCCTATAAATCATAGGTGTTTCTCACTTGGCATGAGGCCTAATCAAACAGAAAATGCCTCATTGTAGCAGGCCAAATGCAGATTTAACAAGAGTCATCTTGCGGCCAGTAACTGAGATGGAATTCAATGTAAGTCCTAGGTAGTGGGTTAAACGGTGATAAAGAGCCCTATCCTAGGAGGGGCTGAGTGCCTTCAACTTCCATAGCCATCACTGGGAGCTGAGGATGCCTAGTACCTTTCAAGTATCAGGGGGTAGCCGTGTTAGTCTGTATCTACAAAAACAACAAGGAGTCTGGT
The DNA here is from genome assembly GCF_002925995.2 of Terrapene triunguis. NCBI lineage: Eukaryota > Metazoa > Chordata > Testudines > Emydidae > Terrapene > Terrapene triunguis. The sequence goes on from NW_020664409.1 coordinate 96,883,372, forward strand.
GGCACCTTAAAGACTAACAGATTTATTTGGGCATAAGCTTTCGTGAGTAAAAACCTCACTTCTTCGGTGCCCAAATAAATCTGTTAGTCTTTAAGGTGCCACCAGACTCCTTGTTGTTTTAGTACCTTTCAGGAACTTACAGGATCAGGTCCAAATTATCTAGGGTTACCATTCGTCCGGATTCCCCCGGACATGTCCGGCTTTTAGAGTTAAAAATAGCGTCCGGGGGGAATTTGCAAATGTCCGGACTTCCCCCCCCATGCAGAGCGCGCGTGGCTAACAGGGCAGCCGGCCGGATGGTGCCGCTTACATGGGGCTCCGACAGCCAGACACAGCCCCTCCTCTGCTTCCCCCTCCTCTCCCCTGCAGCTGAGAGCACTCCCTCCCTCCCTCCCTGCATTCGCAGATCACCAGCCGGCCGTTTGCACCGGCAGTCTGGAACTCCTCCCCCTGCTCCTCCTCCCCAGCATGCTGGTCTGAGCAGCAGGGCCAGGGGGTCGGAGAAGGGGCAGGGAGGTTCTGGAGGGGGCAGTCAAGAGACGGGGGGGTCAGGAGTTCGGGGGGGGGGCTTTCTGGGGGTGTGTGGATAAGGTTTTGGGCAGTCAGGGTACAGGTAGGGGGTAGGGTCCGGGGAGGCAGTTAGGGTGGGGGGGTCTCAGGAGGGGGCAGCTAGGGGACAAGGAACAGGGAGGCTTAGGTAGGGGGTGGGGTTCTGGAGGGCAGTTAAGAGCAGGGGTCCCAGGAGGGGTGGTCAGGGGACAAGGAGCGGGGGGGAGTTGGGAGTTCTGGGGGGGCTGTCAGGGGGCAGGGGTGGGGAGAGGGATCGGAGCAGTCAGGGGACAGGGAGCAGAGGGGTTTAGATGGGTCGGGAGTTCTGGAGGGGGCTGTCAGGGGGTGGGGAGTGGTTGAATGGGGCGTGGGAGTCCCAGGGGTCTGTCTGGGGGTGTGGATAAGGGTTGGGGGAGTCAAGGGACA
>NW_020664409.1:96884446-96929688 GCF_002925995.2 Terrapene triunguis
GGGGTCTGTCTGGGGGTGTGGATAAGGGTTGGGGGAGTCAAGGGACAGGTAGGGAGTAGGGTCCTAGGGGGCCAGTTAGGATGGGGGGAGGGTCTCAGGAGGGGGCAGTCAGGGGACAAGAGGCAGGGAGGCTTAGGTAGGGGGTGGAGTCCTGAGGGGCAGTTAGGGGCAGGGGTCCCAGGAGGGGTCAGTCAGGGGACAAGAAGCGGGGGGAGGGTTGGGGGTTCTGAGGGGGGCGGGAAGTGGGAGGGGCAGGGGCGGGGGCGGGGCTAGGGCAGGACAGGGGCGGGGCTCCTCCCGTCCTCTTTTTTGCTTGCTGAAATATGGTAACCCTAAATTATCCTGATGGTATATAAGGCCTGTGAAAATTTTCTTATATATACACAGATCACAGTTTTGTCTCTTATTAGAAAAATGCAGAGTTTCTCTCTCCTCTCTACTTACCATGTTAAAACATTTTAGAGAGTAGTCTGAATAGTATGTTAAGATCATAAGCTTTCAGGGCCTGTCTTCTAGTGACATTCTTACCAAGCCAAATAATCATAAAATCATACTACTAGAAGGGACCTCTTCCAGTCCAATCCCCTTCACTCGTGGCAGGACTAAGTATTATGTAGGCCATCCCTGACAGGGGTTTGTCTAATCTGCTCTTAAAAATCTCCAGTGACACAGATTCCACAACCTCCCTAGCAATTGATTCCAGTGCTTAACCACCCTGAGAGTTCGGAAGTTTTTCGTAATGTCCAACCTAAACCATCCTTGCTGCAACTTAAGCCCATTACTTCTTGTCCTATCCTCAGAGGTTAAAGAGACCAATATTTCTCCCTCCTCCTTGTAACAATCTTTTATGTATTTGAAAGCTGGTATCATGTCGCCCTTTAGTCTCCTCTTCTCCAGACTAAATAAACCCAATTTTTTCAATCTTCCCTCATAGGTCATGTTTTCTAGACCTTTATTCATTTTTGCTGCTCTTCTCTAGATTTTCTCCAATTTGTCAACATATTTCCTGAAATGTGGCACCCAGAACTGGACACAATACTCCAGTAGAGGCCTAATCAGCGCGAATTAGAGCAGAAGAATTACTTCTTGTGTCTTGCTTGCAACACGCCTTCTAATACATCCCAGAATGATGTTTGCCTTTTTTTTTTTTTTGCAAGTGTTACACTGTTGTCTCATATTTAGTCTGTGATCCACTATGACCCCCAGATCCCTTTCTGCAGTACTGCTTCCTAGGCAGTCATTTCCTGTATGTGTGCAACTGATTGTTCCTTCCCAAGTGGAATACTTTGCATTTGTCCTTATTGAATCTCATCCTATTTACTTCTGACCATTTCTCTAGTTTGTCCAGATCATTTTGAATGTTAATGCTATCCTCCAAAGCACTTGCAACCCCTCCCAGCTTGCTATCATCTGCAAACTTTATAAGTGTACTCTCTATGGCATTATCTAAATCATTTATGAAGATATTGAACAGAACCAGACCCAGAATTTACCACTGCAGGACCCCACTTGATGCCCTTCCAGCTTGACTGTGAACCACTGATAACTACTCTCTGGGAACCAACCAGTTATGCGCCCATCTAGAGTGTATTTAATGTCTGTAAAGGAAGCTGCACTCACCACCTGATAGGTGATTTTTGCCATGGCTATTGTGATTTTCTGGAGCATGTTTGAGTGGATTTTAACAATACATAGAGACAGATTCTTCCACCCTTACTGAGTTCTGGTTTACTCCAGAAGTAGTGCCTTTGATTTCATGGGGCAGCTCGCATAGTAAAGTATTATTCAACATGGATGATGGTACATTGGAGCCTAGCCCTTAACATTTTTTACACTTTTTTTTGGTAGTCCAACTTAATTTTGGTTACAGTTATTTTAAATGTCTCCCTGCCAGAAATTGACATCAATATCTGGTTGTGTGAGCTGCCAGGCACTATTACAGTGTGACCCCTATCTGCTGGTCCCAAGGGCCTAGTGCATTTGTATCCATTTCAAAGATGAGATCATTACTAAATGGTTCACTAGGAGTAATTTTACAATAACAGTGTCTGGTTTTACAATATGAGGATCATGACTGAGGAGATGAGAGGCAGTAATTCACACTTTTGATACCTGAGTGATCCTGAAATGAATAAAAGATTAGACATTTTACATATATCGTATTGCTAAAGCTGTCCCACACACACCCATCTTCACATTAGCAATAAACAGATGACACCATTCATGTTCTAGCTAAAACTGTACTGAAAAAATAAGTGCAAAAACCAGGCATTTATTTATTGTCATTCGTCCATACCACCAAATCAAATACCATATTGCATAGTTCATAAAATCATAGAGTTAGAGACAGGGTCGGCTCCAGGGTTTTTGCCACCCCAAGCAGCGCAAAAAAAAAAAAAAAAGCCGCGATCACGATCAGCTCTACCGCCGCCGCTTCAGTCTTCGGTGGCAATTCGGCGGCTGGTCCTTCGCTCTGAGAGGGAGTGAGGGACCCGCCGCCGAAGAGCCGGACGTGCGGCCCCTCTCCGTTGGCCGCCCCAAGCACCTGCTTGCTGGGCTGGTGCCTGGAGCCGGCCCTGGTTAGAGATGGAAAAGAGTGATAAAGTCCTCTAATCCATCTCCCTGCTATTGTGGTATTGTTCCCAACAGTGTATCTTCTAGTGTTCTTAGGCAACGTAACTGTCCTGAGCCATGAAGCGATCAGTTGGCTGTGTGGAATGGAGGACACTGTGTGTGACTGTGTGTGAAATGTTCCCAGTTTTGCTTTGCTTGTTACCGTGTACCTGACAAATTGTGTCTTCAGGACAACAAAACTGACCAGTGAAAATGGGTAAAACAATGCCACGCCTCTTGTTTTCACAGTGAAGACAATTTTGTCATAAAATGAGACAATTCTAATGGGAAAATTGTAAAACTGGGACCAAACTTGAACAGGGAAGGAAAATGATCATATTAGTATTTTGCATTTCATTGCCAATATTTCAAAGGGTTCTAACTAATTTGTGTCTACTGGAATGAATTGGTTAGCACATACGTTTACCAGACCCTTCTACTGGAAAAAATAGCTCCCTTCAATAGTGCCCTTTTATTGCTGCTAGCTAAGGGAGTTTCCTCATTATTCTCTGTCTTTGGCAGCAGAATTAGTTCTGTTCCCATTGTCTCTGAGAGGTTCTGAGTTGCCACGGTGTGAAGTTTAGTTGCAATCATGAAATAGCCAAGGATTTGCATAAAATACCATTACAACTGCCAGATCCAGGATGCCATTTCATCTTATTATGGCTTTAAAAAGTTTGTTGTATGTTATTTATGAGAATCATGATATTCGTTGTTTTTTTTTATTTCAAAAGTTTTTATTTTAGTGGAAGGATCATTGAGGCCAAAAGCTGAACAGAATTCAGAGAAAGCTTGGACATTTCTTTGCAGAAGAACATTTTTGGTTACATTAAATATGATAAAAAAAATTAGGGATATAAACCCTCATGCCTCAGGGTATAACCCAACCACGAATTGCCTGGGGTTAGAAGGATGCTTTGCAATTGGAATGTTATTTAATAATTATATATTATGGAATTTCTTGCATTTATTTCTTAACCTCTGGTGTCATACAGGATACTGGACTAGGTGGACTACTAGTCTGATCTACTATAGTAATTCCTGTGTCCCCTATTGCAGTGCAAATGATCTGGGTTACATTACTGGGCTCAGCATCTCCCTCCTAAAGCCAAGAGGCCCATAATCAGTCCATGCTCGACAGGACAGGTTTAGCTTGTTTGAAGGGTCCCAGAAACCGGTTGGTGTATCCTCAACCCTTTGACCCTTTAAACCTCTCCTTCCCATCTTTTCCATCCCCACTGCAAGGAGTGGGGAACCAGGTCTTCTCTCTTTCCATCTCCCTTTCCATGTGATCAAAAGGAGAAACAATTTCCTCCTGTTTCCTTCCCTCACTGCAAGATTAGGAGGGAATGGAACTGGGGTATCCCTCATCCACTTCTCCAGGAAGGGGAAGAAGGTTTAATAGCTGGATCTGTTCTGAGAGGAGGCCCGGGGAGGCCCACTGATCTTTCCTCTATTATGGCAGCTTTGTCTAAGACCAGGCAGAAGTAACAGAATACTAGTCAATGCACTTGTATGGTAGTGGCTACTGCAGTACAAAATCAAATTCAGGTCTGTTTTTCAAATTAGAATCAGGAGCCTCGACCAGCTATGGGTTATATAGGTCCCAGATGCCGATTTCTCAATGGAGAAGGTGCTTTCTGTGATTTCTGTGCCCAAGTAGAGGACCAGTGTTGTTGGGCTCCAAAGGAAGTCCTGTCCTGCTATCCTCTGACAACTAAGGTCCCTACAAAATGGAGCCATATGAGAGGGGAAAAGAGGAGGAAATCCCCTATGGAGGAAATTTTATAAATATAACCTTTGTGTTTATATAGCACCTTTTATCCTGAAGGATCCTAAAGTACTTTGCAGACGAACAACCATTCCTCCACCACTGAAATTCCATCCGTCATCACACTAAAGAGACACCAGTGCCTGACATAACACAATGATACAGGGAGAAAAACAGGTAATGTAACTCAGCTGTTCTCAATCAGAGGTACACAGCGGTCTTCCACGGGGTATATCATCTCCTCTAGATATTTGCCTAGTTTTACAACAGGCTATATAAAAAGCACTAGAGACGTCAGTAGAAACTAAAATTTCATACGGACAATGACTTATTTATACTGCTCTGAAATGTAAATATAATATTGATTTTATTAATCAATTTATTTTATAATTGTATGGTAAAAATGAGAAAGTAAGCAAGTTGTAGTAATAGTGTGGCTGTGACACTTTTGTATTTTTAGGTCTGGTTTTGTAAGCAAGTTGTTTTTAGTGAGGTGAAACTTGACAACTTGAACAAGACAAATCAGACTCCTGAAAGAGGTACAGTAGTCTAGAAAGGTTGAGAACCACTGGTGTAGCCACTCCCAAAGAATTACTTTGTGTCTGTTTGACTACTGCCCTCTAGGGAAATCTGTCTCACCTGACTAGATAAAATGGCTTATGTTTATTTAAAATGGTGTAAGGCTGTATACTGTGCTGGCCAGCAGCTCACTCCACCACATTGACTTCAATGGAGTTGCACAGAGTGATAATGAAAACAGATCTTGGCCCTTCGCTGTAACTTTTAAAGCCATGACAAGATCATATACACGCTCCGACAGTAACAAATGTTTCCCCTCATGGAAAATCTTCATTACTTTTTAAGTGAGCCAATATACTGTAATGCAAAGTGGCGCTATCTCGACTGAAATAATATAATTACACTAATGGCATGACCAGTGATGCTAAGTTCACAATGTACAACTTGTAATGAGACTCCTGGATCAATAAGCAGCTCTTTGCCTTGTCACACCAGGCACATGGCAGAATATTTCTGAAAAATGCAGAAAATTAACTCCAAAAATGCTGGCAATATTCTCCTAAAAAATGATGTTTTCTTCTGGTTATACAGTGTGTTACTTACCTATCCCACAATGTACCTTGTTAATCAAAGTGATATGTTTATAGAATATTATCACTTTATAAATACCAAATAAGGATGGATGATGCTATTTTTCCTATAATGCTAGACATCTGGTAAGTCTCATTTCTACTACCATGTTCATTAATATTTGAAAGAATTAAAATGTTACTTTTTCATTAACAGTAGAAAATCAAATATTCATCTCAAGAAAGAAATCTTTGTATGTTACCAAAGGTGGGATGGATCCTCAAGCAGCTTGTCATTCTAAAGCAGGGGTTACTGGAAACCAACGAGTGTGTGAGAAAACAGACTTCACTGAAAGGATAAGCTCAATAATGTATATTTCATTGTCAAGTCATGTTGGGTAGATGAAATATTTCTCTCTGTGTCTTAAGCATTATTCATACTGAACCCATAGTGTAGGAATGTCCTTTGTCCATCCACTTCCCTCTGGATGGCACCTTACATTTTTTTCAGCTGTAAAATTCCTGATAGAGAACACAAACATGTTTTCTTGTCTCACAAACTATGCAGGAGGCAAATAATATTGATTGAAACTAGCTTGGAATTAGGGCTGTCAAGTGATTAAAAAATTAATTGTGATTAATCACACGATTAAAAAAATTAATCTGTTGAACAATAATAGAATACCATTTATTTAAATATTTGTGGGTGTTTTCTACATTTCCAAATCATTGATTTCAATTACAACATACAATACAAAGTGTACAGCGTTCACTTTATATTTATTTTTGATTACAAACATTTGCACTGTAAAAAATAAAAGAAATAGTATTTTTCAATTCACCCAATACAAGTACTGTAGTGCAATCTCTTTATCATGAAAGTTGAATTTACAAATGTATAATTATGTAAAAAAACCCTGCATTAAAAATAAAACAATGTAATATTTTAGAGCCTGCAAATCCACTCAGTCCTACTTCTTGTTCAGCCAACTGCTCAGACAAACAAGTTTGTTTACATTTGCAGGAGATAGTGCTGCCCGCTTCTTGTTTACAATGTCACCTGAAAGTAAGAACAGGCATTCACATGACACTGTTATAGCCAGTGTTGCAAGATATTTAGTGCCAGATGCACTAAAGATTCATATGTCCCTTCATGCTTCAACCACCATTCCAGAGGCCATGCATCCATGCTAATGACGGGTTCTGCTTGATAACGATCCAAATCAGTGCAGATTGATGCATGTTCATTTTCATCATCTCAGTTAGATGCCACCTGCAGAAGGTTGATTTTCTTTTTGGTGGTTCAGGTTCTGTAGTTTCTGCATCAGAGCATTGGTCTTTTAAGACTTTTGGAAGCATGCGCCACACCTCGTCCCTCTCAGATTTTGAAAGGCACTTCAGATTCTTAAACCTTGGGTCGAGCGCTGTAGCCATCTTTAGAAATCTCACATTGGTTCCTTCTTTGCGTTTTGTCAAATTTGCAGTGAAAGTGTTCTTAAAATGAACAACATGTGCTGGATCATCATCCGAGACTGCTATAACATGAATACGGGTAAAATAGAGCAGGAGACATACAATTCTCCCCCAAGGAGTTCAGTCACTAATTTAATTAACGCATTATTTTTTTCACAAGCATCATCAGCATGGAAGCATGTCTTCTGGAATGGTGGCCGAGGCATGAAGGGGCGTACGAATGTTTGGCATATCTGGAAGGTAAATACCTTGCAATGCCAGCTACAAAAGTGCCATGTGAATGCCTGTTCTCACTTTCTGGTGACACTGTAAATAAGAAGCGGGCAGCATTATCTCCTGTAAATGTAAACAAACTTGTGTCTCTTTGTGTGGCTGAACAACAAGTAGGATTGAGTGGACTTGTAGGCTCTAAAGTTTTACAGTGTTTTATTTTTGAGTCCAGTTATGTAACAAAAAAAATCTAAATTTGTAAGTTGCACCACAGTACTTATATGAGGTGAATTAAAAAATACTATTTCTTTTGTTTATAATTTTTACAGTGCAAATATTTGTAATAAAAAATGATATAAAGTGAGCACTGTACACTTTGTATTCTGTGTTGTAATTGAGATCAATACATTTGAAAACATTGAAAAACATCCAAAATATGTAATAAATTTCAATTGGTATTCTATTGTTTAACAGTGCGACTAAACTGCGATTAATCGTGATTATTTTTTTAATCGCAATTAATTTTTTTGAGTTAATCGTGTGAGTTAACTGCGATTAATTGACAGCCCTACTTGGAATACACACATATGCGCGCACGCACACACACACACTCATGCACGCCTGACAACAGTGCAAAGAGGCCATAAAGCCAGTGGATCTGACCTCCTGGAAATTCCGCCGGCAAAGGGGTAAGATCTTCCCTGACACAAACAGGCATGGCTGGGGAAAAGGGGTCTGTGAGCAAAGCATTGCTGCACTCTATTTATTCCTGGCAGCTGGAATGACCCAGTGGGTTGCCAGGCATAGCCAGAGAAGCTCTTAGGCTGCTTTAGCTGCTCTAAACCAGTCCTTGGACAGCCCCAGAATCTGGGGACTAACTTTCTTCTCACCCCACTTAGGTCTTGTTCTAAGCTGCTCTTGTCTCATTGTGAGGCACCATCGTAGCAGTAAGCAGAACTATTCCTATGGTATTATCTTTACTTTGGAACTAGACAGTACCATCACTATTTGTTATTACCATAAAAGCTTCTCACTCAACGATTGACTAGGGCTGGTTGTGACAACTTTTTGTCACCTTTTCTTTCAATGGAAAATGGGGTTTTCAATTAAATCAAAATGTTTGTGGAAAGAGTCTGCTTTCCTTGAAAACTTTCAGCTTTTTGTCAGAAATCTTTGGGCCAAAAATTTTGTTTTCTCAATGTAAAGTGATCCCCACACCCATTTTTCCAACCAGTTCCATCCATGACTTTACCATATTAGAAGTCTCCGTGTACTTTTACTTCTGAAATGCCCCTTCAGTGGGCAGATGTCATGCACATCCATCTCACATCAGCTTTAGTGGAAGTTGTTCACACTTATAAAAATGAAAAAAATGGGTTTGTTTAGTCTGGAGAAGAGAAGACCGAGGGGAGACATGATAACAGTTCTCAAGTACATAAAAGCTTGTTAAAAGGAGGAGGTGAAAAATTGTTCTTCTTAACCGCTGAGGATAGGACAAGAAGCAATGGTCTTAAATTGCGGCAAGGGAGGTTTAGGTTGGACATTAGGAAAAAATTCCTAATTGTCAGGGTAGATAAGCACTGGAACAAATTGCCCAGAGAGGTTGTGGAATTTCTGTCATTGAAGGTTTTTAAGAGCAGGTTAGACAAACACCTCTCAGGGACGTCTAGTTATTACTCAGTCCTGCCTTGAATGCAGGGGCCAGGACTAAAAGACCTATTGAGATCCCTTCCAGTCCTACATTTCTGTGATTCAATACCAGGGCTGAATTTGCTCCATTGTCTTTTGATATCAGGAATGTCCATTATTTAAGCCTAAATTTCAGACATTTGTTTTGAAGGATTTCTTTTAACTAAATAGAAACTTTGTGGACTGAGTTAACTTTGAATTTTAAATTTCATTTTTAAGGTAACTGAAAGTGCTTTAGCATAAGGCACAATAACAGTTTAAGTCTGTAAGTACCTACATGGGGCACAGAAATTTGATAATAGAGGGTTCTTCAATCAATCAGACAAAGGTATAACATGATCCAACAGCTAGAAGTTGAAGCTGGACAAATTTAGCTAGGAATAAGATGCAAATTTTTAACAGTGAGGGTAATTAACCATTGGAACAACTTATAAAGGTTGTGGTGGATCACTGGACATTTTTAAATCAAGACTCAAGAGTGGATGTTTTCCTAAAGGATATCATAGAAATGTAGGGCTGGAAGGACGTGAAGATGTCATCTAGTCCTGCACCCTGTGCTGAGGCAGGACTAAGTATATCTAGGCCATCCATAACAGATGTTTTTCTAAACTGTTTTTAAAAGCCTGCAATGACAGGGATTCCACAATCTCCCTTAGAAACTTATTCCAATGCTTAACTATCTTTATTGTTAGAAAGTTTTCCCTAATATCTAACCCAAATCTCCCTTGCTGCAGATTAAGCCCAGTACTTCTTGTCCTACCTTCAGTGGACATAGAGAACAATTGATCACCATTCTCTTTATAACAGCCCTTAACATATTAGAAGACTGTTTTCAGGTCCCACTCAGTCCTTTTTTGTCACAACATGCCCAGTTATTGTAACCTTTCTTCATAAGTCATGTTTACTACATCTTTTATCTTTTGTTGCTATCTTTTGGACTCGCTCCAATTTGTCCATATCTTTCTCAAAGTGTGGCACTCAGAACAGGACAAATACTCCAGCTGAGACCTCACCAGTGACAGTTACCCCCAATGTCTTATATTTGACAGTCCTGTTAGTACACACCAGTACAATATTAGTCTTTTTCGCATCTGCATCACATTGTTGACTCATATTCAGTTTCTAATCCTCAGGTCCTTTTCTGCAGTGGTGCTGCCATGTCAGTTATCCCCCATTTTGTAGTTGTTCATTTGATTTTTCTTCCTAAGTGTTGTACTTTAGCACTTGTCTTTACTGAATTTCATCTTATTGATTTCAGACCGATTCTCCAATTTGTCAAGGTCATTTTGAATTCTAATCCTGCCCTCCAAAGTGCTTGCAATCCCTCCGAGTGTGTTGACATCTGCAAATTTTATATGCACACTCTTCACCTCATTATCTAACTTATTAAGGAAAATGTTAATGTAGTACTGGACCCAGGGCAGACCCCTGTTGGACTCCACTAGATACTTCCTCCCAGTTTGACAGCAAACCATTGACAACTACTCTTTGAATAAGGTCTTTCAACCAGTTATGCACCCATCTTATAGTAGTTTCATCTAGACCACATTTCCCTAGTTCGTTTATGCATTAGTTCAAAAAGGACTTTAATTCAAAGAAATTCTATGGCCTGAGTGATGCAGAAGGTCAGACTAGATGATCACAATGGTCCCTTCTATTATAATTATTATCTATTATTATAATCTATGAAATAAGTTCTCGTAATTAATTTTGTGGTATTGTTCATTAGGGACTCAAATATTTGCCATATGGCAAACCATCACATGTTCCCAGATAGGCAGCCTGTTTCAGAGAAGTCTGAAAGAGAAGGCAGTTTCATGTTAGGGCTAAGGGGTATTGGCACGGCTTTGTGGAGAAGCAGGTCTGTACTATGCATGGCTCTCTACGGCAGGGACTATCTTTATGTTACTATCTATCATATCTAGCACAATGGGGCCCTGATCCCTGACTGAGGTCCTTTGACACTTCTGCAATATATACAAGTCATAGTAACAATAGTGCTTCATTTTGGGGATCCTCCAATTCATGCCCAAAATTTTAAAAAGAAATAGACATTTCCATTCATTTTCATTTTGGTTTCTAAGGAGAGTATGGAAACATATCGATTTAAAATAACTCTATAAGCAAACGGAATTCTCTTGTCAAGTTGCCCAGGGACCGTGCAGGTTTCCCCACATGGCTTTTCCAATAAGCTAGCCACCCTCTGCCCCTTTCAATCAACAAACAAAACTTTTAAAGGGGGAAGCCTCTCATATCCCAGTAGGGATTATTGCTGATGTAAGTCACAGTGTGCTACCCAAATAAGGGAGGGAGGAAATGCAACCATCTGTTGGAGGAATGTGTTAATGAAAGCTAGACTCTGATTACAACCATGTTGCCTGTATCCTGATGCCCTATGGACTGTTGGAGGAGCAGGAAACAAAACGTAATTGGCATCTTTATTTACTAATAAACCTCGCAAAAATATGTTAAAGTAATGTTTTGGCTGATTTTCAAGCATTTATTAGCCATTATTGAACTGGGTTGAAGGAGGATTTGCTTAATTACTGTTCTACTTGGACTGTCTAGGAAACAAGATGTGTATCTCATAAGCCAGTCCCTCAGAGCAGTATTTTAAAACAGTTATCTATCAGAGAGAGGGATTAGATACCTAAGTGCCTTAACCCACATGATGGTAGATAATGGCCTGTGAAATGCTATATTTTTTTAACAAAAGGTAAGTATGTAATGTGCTGTGAATAAACATTCCCACAAACAAATTCATTGCTCTACAATCTGACCCTGCTCCCACTGACAGCAAGGGCACAATTCTTATTGGTTTCAATGGCAGCAGGAGCAGGCCCTTGGTCTTGTTATAGTTTTAAAATGACCACTTAGGGTCCTGATCCTATGAAGTGGCCAGTGTGGCTGGAATGCTGGTAATCTGCAAGCCCTATTTTTGGCAATGGGACATCACACAGCTGCAGAGATCCACCTGCGGGGGGTTTCTTTGCAGAACCAGGGCCTAAATATAAGGCCCAAATCTTGTAAGAACCTCGACGTGGCTAGATCTCTGTGCCTGCACAGAGCCCAACTGACTTAAATGGGGTTCTATATGGACTCAGGGGTCTGCCTGCAGAGTCTTCTCAGTGGCTGGTCCAAGGTTGAGGAATGAACTCCTGCAGGATCAACCACAAACCTTACCAGCTTCCAAGTGCACAGTGCATTTTGACCTGCCTCCACCAACAATAACACACACATCCACATGTAAGTTTCCTCCCCAGGGAGTGAAAGAGAGAAAGAAGGAAAGTCCCATACATGGCAGATTGTACCATATTGTTTAACGTGCTACTGGAAAACGGACATACAACCACCAGGAGCGGCGCCAGGGTTTTTGCCGCCCTAGGTGGCAGCGCTCCTCCTCTGAACATTCGGCGGTAGGGGTCCTTCCACTCCACGTCTTCGGGGCATTTCGGCGGCGGGTCCCAGAGCGAGTGAAGGACCCGCTGCAAATTTCCGCTGAAGACCCGGAGCGGAAGGCCCCCCCGCCACCGAATTTCCGCCGAGGGCGGCAAAATGCCGCCCCCCAAATCCTGCTGCCCTAGGCGACCGCCTAGGGTCACCTAGTGGAAGTGCCGGCCCTGACAACCACGATGGGCAGGATGTAAGAGCTACGGCAGGATAAGACAAGGAATCTTTAGGTAATAATAATGTTGGGTGAATAACAAAATGCTCAGAGTGCTGTTTGGATGCTTATCTGAACTATTACAAGCACTTATATGTACAGAACTGGGATAAAAACTGCCACCTTCTGTTCTGAATACTATACTTGCAACCAGCCTGAGCAAGGACTTCAGGATTGAGCCCCTTGAGATTATCAAGAGTCTCATGAGACTTCTGGCCCTTTCTGTTCCCAGTCAGGCTGGAATGACTGAAATAACACCTTTTGGTGGCATGGGGTTTATAAAACATTCTTTTTCAGTCATGGTCATAACTAGAGAGCCAACTCTTTTTCTTAAAAAAACTACTACTAAAGTTTAAATCTTGGGGGGTAAAAATTTTCTATAAGGACCTTCAGGAGGAGAAAGTGCCAATTACTAAAGGGCTCTTAAATCTATCAGAGAAAGGCAGAGAAATTCATATTAGAAATGATGCACAAATGTTGCAACAGGGAGGGTGATGAACCACTGGAACAAACTAGCAAGTGATTCTCCATCTCTTGAGGTCTTCAGACCAAGACTGGATGCCTTCCTGATAGATATGCTTTAGCCATAAACAAGTTATTGGGCTTAATACTGGGGTAACTGGGTGAAATTTTATGCCCTGTGTTATACAGGAAGTCAGACGAGATGTTCACAATGGTCACGTCTGTTTTTCCCCCCTCTAAACTGCAAGTTTATGGGCTAGGTTCTACTACATGTACCCATGCTGAGAAGTATGTATTCTGTGACTAGCCCTGTAGTGGGCACTTAATTCAGAAGAAGAAAAAATAAAGGCCTAAGATGATTCTAAATTACTTTTTCATAAATAAAGAGAAAATCAACAAGTGTATGAGATAGGAAAACCAAAGATTATTTTGATCCAAAGGCACAAAATTAATCATTCTACAATTACTAAGTACAGTTGAAACATCATTTGTAATGTAATGATTGTTTAAATTATCTTATTTGTTCTGTAAACTGCTCTCTAATCATTTTTTTTATTGCTGATAAGAGGAAATAGCTCTACTATTGGCATCATGTTGTCTATCCGGTGGATTTTATCGAGGAGCAGTTAAAAATCTATACCAATTTACCAGTGTTGTTTTGCTTTGTTTGTAATCTTTGGTCTTTTTTAAAAATAAATAAATAGAGTATTATGGTTCGATCCTTGAAAAATAATCAGTCTAGTATAAATCCCGGTTTCCAATCATTTTAAAGCACTTGGTCTCCCTCCCTCCCCCCACTTTTTCAGCCATTGCCAGATAAACAGATTAATTTTTGTGACAGTCACGGAGCAGAGAAAACATCCTCTCATGAAATGCACACAGATTGATCCAGCCTGATTGGCTACCCTTACACTAAATCGGTTGCTTCTATTCCCATGGTAACAAAAGGGGTTACACTGGGCAGCTGTTCTTGCTGTGAATGACTCCAAAACAGACAATTGCAATGGAGCAAATCTAACCCTTATCTGACATTTTAAATGCAAGGGGTTCTATTTACAGCATTTACTCTCAAGATTGTATTTATTTGCTTTAAGTGATTATTTAATCTGCTCTGATAGATTCAGAACAGCATTACCTTTTATCAGAGGATGAACATATATAGGAAAGGGATGCATGGTAGAATGTGGAGGGGGGAGAGAGAGGGTTGGGGGAGAGTAGAGTTTTTTGGGGG
Organism: Terrapene triunguis; assembly: GCF_002925995.2. Taxonomy (NCBI): domain Eukaryota; kingdom Metazoa; phylum Chordata; order Testudines; family Emydidae; genus Terrapene; species Terrapene triunguis. The sequence goes on from NW_020664409.1 coordinate 96,898,648, forward strand.
GGGTTGCATGCTGCTTTCACACATCCTCATTTTGTTGTTTTATGTTTTTGATGTTCTATAATATTTGATTTTTATATTAGCTTCTTTTAAGATATAGGCCAACCTTGCCACACCCTAAATAATCCACAGATATTTTTTTTCCCCAAAGCCTGTTCTGGTTTAGAAGGAAAAATCAGTAGCATGAAATAATGAAGACTATGGGTGACAGCTAAACCACAGACATGTAGAACTAGGAATTTCTGCTCCATAAACACAAACTCCTGCCACCTAACTTAACGGAAACTCTTGCCTAGCTGTACTATTATTAGCTACTAGGCACCACAGAGCAACATGATCTCCCACATACACACTTGAGCAACTTTGATTTTACATCCATAAGGGGCAATATACAGTATCCCATACATCACATCATGATATGGTCCACCCAACTAGGAAAAGCTTATATCCAAGGATCTGGGGTTCCTAGAAGTTCAAATTCAGCAGTCAAGTACCAAACTGTAACTTATGTGGCCACAAAGCATGGACACCACAGTCCTCATTTAAGCCAAAAACATGCAACATTGGATATAGAAGCCAAGATCTTATTGGCCACTCTACCACCTGAGCTAAAAGTATCAATGTTGCTTACATTGATAGTAGAGTTAATATTCTTCATAGGCTGCAACCATATGTTTTCACATACTTGAGCAGGTGTGAATCCACTCAGTAGAGAGCAGGGGTACCGTGTCATGCTAATTAGTCTGCATCTTAACCCTAGGAGTTGGGTCTTTGCCTTTTAATTTCAAACACCTCTGGAAAAAATAAATCTAATCAATCAAACCATGTTAGAACTTGGTATGGATGGCTACCATAATGGGCCCTCAATGGAAAAAAGTATACAAATAGCTCAGAAGTTTGACTCAAGACTGCAGGAAACACAAAGAAAAATATTGAAGCGGTGGAAAGGGTGATCCGTGGACATGATGCTGTTCCTCAGGGCTGGTGCTGAAAATCACAAAGCACCATTGATTTCTAAAGCAAGTGTAGACTGAGAAATATCTGAATGAGGAAAACTTTAGATGCTGCGGTTTCCAAAGCCACCTAAGAGATCTAAATGTATGGTGACAGGAGATTATTCTGACTCTTGCCAAGGGTTACAGTGCTGTCCTTTGAAAAGTAGCAGGGACTCTGAACATGTGTTAGTTTCCTATCTGTTCTCAATAGGAGGCTTGGAAGTTCTTGCAAACTTTCCCTTGAGTCTTTATCATATTTTAGTGGATGGTACTCACTGGAGGCTAATTCTGAAATCCCTCTGTGTCATGGTGAATTGCATTCTTTGTAACTCCAATATGATACTACATAGTGCAAAGGAAGGAATGTTATATGAGGAATTAACAAGACTTAGGATGAGTTTATTTGTATTGAACCATTCTGAAATATTTGTTTTCTTCTAACACTGAACAAGGAACTTAATTAGAACAAAGAAAATAGTATTATCCCTGAGGCTACTCTCTCTCTCTCCTCCCTTCATTGGAGAGCTTCCGCCCAGAAACTTCCTTATCCCCTAGTTGCTGCCCCTGATATAAAGAAATAATTTGTTGGTCCGGTAAGAAGTAGAATATCTGCAAATCTAGAGAAATAGTTAATAGCTACTAGCTAACTATGTGCCTTTTTTCATACAGTTCTAGGGCTTTTCTTTCCAATGCCTATTGAATATTGCTGTAAACATGAGAGGTCCTTTGAATTGTGTCTTTCTGGTCACTCTGTAGCATTCACATGATTTCACCTTGCATTTTAGGCCCTGCCCTAAGTTTGTCATATTATACTTCTGATTGTTTCCTTTTGTGTCTGCACCACGAAACATTATTTTGATCTCTTTTTACGGGCTATAAAACCAGCAAAAGGCCAAATTCTACAAACCTCTCTGCTGTGCAGCTTGTTTTGAAATCAAGGGGGAGTTTATCTGACGAAGGGCTTGCGGGATTGTGCCTTGTAAACCTACTATGTTGTATTCATGACCCAAAGCTTGCTCAGCGTATTTCAACTTTTCTGGATGGTCGCTTCCCCATCACTCTCAGTGGTAATTTATTTTTAATTGTGTGGTGGCACAACTAAGCGCTGTTCCTTTAATTTAATGGTACTGAACTGAGCACACAACAGATTTAATAACAGCACCAAAATTATTAGTCATGGGTACTGATTTAAAACAGATAATCCCAAAACCCCAGCAATGCAGCTAGTCTTGCCTGGATGTAATGCCCATGTATGGTATTTTGTTAACAAAAAATGAATCAGAAGGAAATTAAAATATCAAAGGCATGTTGACCCAGTTGTTGATTCAATGCCTAAGCATGAGAAGGAAGTATGGAATCTTTTATAATTTACAAACGTAGAATATGGGCGGAGGGAGATGGACAACCTAATTTGTTGGTTTAGGAAAGTAATGCCAGCCATTAATCAGTGCATCTAAGAGTGAAAATATTGGCTTTATCACTAGGGCCTGAGGCTAAAACATCCGCTTGTACTGGAAGCTCAGCCATCCCAGTTTCACTGAACATACAGTAATTCAATCATGACTAGGAATAATTTATTTGTAACAAGGAAGGCTTCTGTTTCCCCATAATGAGTTGATTATATCTTGTCAGAGGAGCCTTAAACCCATCAAATGTCAAATGAATTATATCAAACATATTATTTTCATAGCAGCTGGATATGACTAACTGGTGAAACAGAGCTCTACATTGTCATATTTCGCTGAGAAAGATAAAATAGAGTTCGTAACTATGGAACTCGTGACAGCGATTCACATAGGTCCCTAATTTTATACTTTAAAACGTCCATTTCATATACATGATATTGTTATTTACCCAAAGATTAACTCATAACTTGCAGGGGGGGAATTATCCATCATAAAATTCTTATGTAAAATACCTGACCCCTTCTTATTCAAGCAATAGTAACCCTGATTCATAAAGCACTTTTGGACAATGCACTTATCCAGAATAAGGTTTAATTATTCCTTCATCCCACAACACACTGGCTGGGGAAAAAAGGGTGGGCAATTTGACAAAGTGTCCCAGCTAAAAAACTTGGCAGACATCTAGATTTCAGAATATATGTGCATATCTGAACCTTTGTAGCTTGCATGTGAATAATCTGGTTTATGACCTACTACTGGCAATCGGCCAGTATCAAATTTGTGCCTGGTGAGGAAGTTTCTTAGGATGTAACTTATGGGGAATTGCCAGTGACTGAGCAATATGTTAGAAAGAAGCAGAGACATAGAACGGTGCTTAGATACTACAGTAATCCGTGCATACGGAATGCTGATTGACAGAAAGAAAGGGTCTCTTCAGCCACCACTGTCAGGCTACGTCACCCCTGTCCATACTATCACAGCTACACTACCATTTTAGTGCACTAGCTTGAGGAGAGCCAGCAGGAGTATGTCTACTTGAGCTGGAAATCACACCCCTCGCTCCAAGAGTATACGTAGCCTAAGACAGATCTGTCTCCTGATATGGTTGTAGGCTGAAACTACTCGGCTCGCATAGAGCCAAAGAAATTAGGCTTTACAAGGGTGACGTGCGAGTGGGCTAGGGAGATGGAATTCACCCTCCCAACCCAGAACCGGGGCACAGGTTTCATGGCTGCATCCATTCTGTGCCACTTGTGTAGTGTTAGAGCCATTGGATTTGCCACTTCCCAGTTTTCCCCAATGTGGCAACCTGTAAGGAAGATGGAGGGTGGAGCACAGGTTGCAGGAGGGAAGGGTTTGGAGGAAGCACCAGGAAGTTAGTCTGTGTGCACATGGGTAGATTGTTAGCTGCACTTGCAGCATCACTGCCACGTTTTATGCATCATGTGCTACATGAAATATCCAGTGCTGTCCACCACATTGGTCTTTGTGGCATCTAAGCCACGTTTTATCCAGCATGTGGTACAGGAAATATCCAGTGCTGCCCGCCACATTGGTCTATGTGACCTAGCATAGAGACCCCTTTGTAGGACGAAAGGTGTTCCAGGTATATGAGGGGGCCACATAAAGAAGGAAATGTGATAGGGGTGGGAGAAGGAAATTAAAGTAGCTCCTGCCGTATTTCTGAGGACTCTTACCTCTGCATAGGAGCTTCAATGGCCAGACGGATGCTGGTGGCTCCTAATAATAAACCTACTTGATACACTTTGCTAATGCTTCATGTACAGTAATAGCTTGCTGCTCCCTTTCTTCTATTACTTTGTTGTGTGGATGTTGCTTGCTCTTTTTTTCAGTTGCAAAACTCAAACTAGGGACTAGAGACTCAGCATTTAGCCATAGCCCTGAATAAGCAGCAGTGCAGCTGCACAGAGGGTATAATCCCTTCTGGTTATTATGGGAGTGCTATATGAAAGAGAGAGGTCCAGTTATATGTAAGCCTTGTGGCCTGAAGCTCTGGACATTAGGGAACACACTGCTGCCATCTGTGGTTGAAGAGGGGAAGGAGTGTCCAGGAGTGGTTTCATAACTGTTTGTTTATCTAAAACTCCAGATGGACAGAAACTCAGTGAGGGAAGAAGCGCTCTGCCACCATCTCTTCATGAACAGAGGGAAATATGGCTACAGAGCGAGTGTAAGCTTTCTACCCAGAAATCCACCAAGTGACACTTTGGGGAGTCACCACACAAACACTGACTGCGTAGGGTAGTGAGACTGAACTGAAAGGAGAGAGGGGCTCCGATCTTGTGTCAAGGGGTGAAACTCTGGTGGCAAGGATTCTGCTCGGGGGTCCTATGCCACTGATCCCTCTTCACTGGAGACTTTGAGAAGATATGGTGTAGAGGTGACTTTGCAGAGAGGCATTGCCAAGGCAGCTCTTTGCTGAAGCTCTAGAGGGCAGTAGCAGTGCTGCATGAATTCCGGGGAGGCCCCTCCCCACCTAGCACCAATAAAGCTGAAATCACTTTAGGTGGTGGAGCTGGTAGCACGTCCCCTCTAGAGGCTAGAGACAGCCCTGTCTGAGTATACGCTCAGATTCTGGGACTACACTTATCATGGATGCCAAAACTATGAGTGGCGTGTAAGAGCGGGAATGAGGAAAGTGATGTCTTAAAGTGACACTTGTTTAATGGATGCTCACACCAGTGGGTGGGGAACTAAGGTAAGGTACTACTGCCAAAGATACCACGAGGGTGGGTACTTTACTTATTATTCAGTTATATATAGTGTTGCTTTTTTCTCCCAAGTGGATGGTGCATTCCCTTTCCCTCTAATAAAGCTTCTCTTTGTTATATTCACAGACTCGGTGCTCACAAGTGGGGAAATATTGCCTATGAAGAGCACCCCGGGGAGGTATTTAATTTCCCCAGATTCCTGGATGGGGGATTAAGTTGGTGGTGTTTGTTAATTTTAACGGGAAATTTTTGCTGCCAGCAATACCTTGCGGAAGGGTTACGTACAGGTGTACATGGTTGATTAATGCAAAGAGTGCCGTCTACTGGCACATCAAAATATGTAGCATTGATCATAAATTAGGTGCTTGAATAATGATGTTGTTGTTATGGACTACCAATGACTTCCTAAGTCTAGTCATCAACATTTGTTTTTCGGACCGCGTGCATCTTCAAACCTTCCATTGGGTGGTGTAACGGGCCTCTTGCTTTGTGTTCAGCTGGCTCAGTGGGCTAATGCAGGATCGGGAAGGTCATGTCCCTGCTCATTTTGGGGTGATTTATGACCTGACTCCAGAGAGTAGATAACATGTAATCTAAATAGGAGCTGAACCTGCCAGAGGATATAGCCTTACTACTGTACTGCTTCTAGTCAGTCTGTGGAATGTACAATCATAGGAAAACATTGATCAAATACTACAGCTGAAGTTTAAATAGGCCATCTAATTTTCCGACCAATAATATTTATAGTTAAGCATTCTAAAGTGGGTAACCAAATCTCATGCTTTAGGTGTAAACTAATCATCTCGAGGGTTCAGGAAGGGAGCTTCCCCAGTTCCCCCAGTATAACAGACGAGGAGTATTATAAGGAGGAAAACAGTTTGCTTTCCTGAGAGTATTTGCCACAGCTGGAGTCAGAATATCCAACAAGACTGACCAGTGGTCAGATCTGATAAAGCCTATGTTCACTGTCCAATCAAACAAGATCATGTTATCAACTATTGTTACTATTAATCTTGAAGTGAAGCTACAGGAGACCCTTGGTCACACTCAGCAGAAACTTTATGGAATTTTCCAGCACTCTGAGATCTATGAATGAAAAATTCTATAAAAGTGCTATTTTTTCATGGTTTGTAAATTTGCTCATGACAGAATTAAATTTAATTCCTTATACATCAGATCCATACTGTGTGGTGGCCTGTATTTTAAAGGAAATATGTATTTTTTATAATACATAATAAAAACATTTTCTCTATGCCAGTCTTCCTCTCTTGGACTGGTCTTTCAAATCGAAATGGTAACTGTTATCAACAGAGGCTGCAGTGCTATAGATACATATACTTTCATTATACTTTCGGGCTGAATGCTGCTGTCAGACCAGTGAAAATTTAGAATGAGTCCATTGATTTTTGTGGTGTTATTCTGTATGTACTACACCTATATGACTAAGAGCAAATTTCACTGGGAGAGTCAACTCTTCTGGAAAGCTAGACGCCACTACACAATTTTAACTGTCTACAAGTGATTGAATTGTGGTTGTAGCTGAGTATTTAACACCATTTCACACGTTTTCTGTCATCTGGATTATATAACAATGTGCTGAATTTATAAACAGCAACTACTCATTTTTGTGGTTGAATTTTACTGGATGCACAAGAGAAACATCTGACTAAATAAAGCTGGAGACAGAGAAATTGAATGCAGAGGAAGGAGTGGCATTCCCGAGCACATGAAAATAAACTGCCAGGCCTTTCAAACTGCAGTGCCACCAGACAAGGCCCTTGCCTTCATTTGCAGCCAAGATACCATGAGCATTCATGTTTCTGAGGTATTTAAATGCTTTTGCTTGGCATATGCTAGAGAAACACTGCACTCACCACTTGTACGGTCATATATTTGGGAGGAGGGGCTAACAGTATAAATGCAGGAGGATAGGAATGGTCAGAAACATTAATAACAAAACCAAACCATACATATTAATACATATGGGGAGGGATAGCTCAGTGGTCTGAGCATTGGCCTGCTAAACCCAGGGTTGTGAGTTCAATCCTTTAGGGATCTGGTGCAAAAATCTGTCTGGGGATTGGTCCCCCTTTGAGCAGGGGGTTGGACTAGATGACCTCCTGAGGTCCCTTCCAACCCTGATAGTCTATGATTCTATATTTTGAAGCATAGTACAAAACAGCGGTGCAGATCTTCAACAGGTATAAATCAGCATAGCTCCATTGAAACTACGCCGATGCACACCTGCTGAAGACATGCTCTAGTAACTTAGAGAACAAACACCTGTATCCGTTCTCTCTGGAAATGGAATAATCAGTCTCTAAGCTAGTGTTTAAAGCTTGGTATATTTTATAGTACATTATTACTGTTTTGTTAACTTGCCACAAGCCTGTACCAGCATTAAAACTTAAAAAAACTTTTCCTGCTATATTACATAACTATTTTACACCATACTTGAGGTCCTCTGTTCTCATGCTGATGTTCTGGGCTCCCTTCTGCTTGAGACAGTACAAAAATATATTTTCATATAACAAATGTAACCCTGAAGGATCCCAAATGCACCCTAAATCAATTTATAAACATAGACTGATCCTGAGTGGGTCTGAGCAACCACATTCGACAGGTTCTCTTTATGCTATGTGAATATAAATATCATGGGCTACATTGCGCTACGTGAAGAAGTATAGAATAGACTCCGTAGCCAAGGAGTACTATAGTGTGTAGGAATTGGTGAATATACTTTTAAATAGCTTGAGAGCCCTTTAGTGGTGCTCACTGTGTGCTGTTTTAGAAAGGAGTCAGAGCAGCAATGTATAAGGAGCTAGGCTCTAGATAGTGTTGATAATCCCTCCTATGCTGCCCCCCTATGATGGTTTGCTCTGCACCACCTAGGGTGACCAGACAGAAAATGTGAAAAATTGGGACGGGGTGGGGGGGGGGTAATAGGAGCCTATATAAGAAAAAGACCCCAAAATTGGGACTGGGTCCCTATAAAATTGGGACATCTGTTCACCCTGGCACCACCCCTTAGTGCTGTGGGACATTTGATCCCTATATTAGAAAGATTAGTGAGATCAGACTGGAGTGCAGCCTATCAAATATGATAAGCTTAATACCCCTGAAATAAAGAGAAAAAATATGATGTGGTTTGGTACAAGAGACTTCACCTCTGTACAACTTAAGCCGAAAGAGATCCTTTTCCCCACTGTCACACATTCCAAACCAGGGCTGGGTCCAAGTGATGTTTACACCTCTGCTTTTGTAACTCATTGGTCCATGTGTGGATGGAGGATTTGGGTCTGTTCCAGTTCTCCATTACAGAGTCTAGTTCAAACTCATGCTTTTAGATTTGGAAATCTCTGGTTCAATCCTCAGTGTCCGCCAAGATGGTAGCCACCATATTTTCTAATTTTACTTCTCTCTAGAGATGGGTGCAAGCAGTAGTGTTCGTATCTGAATTCCCATCCAAACTTCTGCAAAATTCAGACCTGGGCTTCTGGTTCAGGCCTATCTCTACTTTTCTCTCACTCATAGTCCCGCCTCATAGGAATGCTTGCATAACCTCATGAGAGAGCATAGCAAGCTCACCACTACTGCAGCTTTCCGCACTGAAGGCTTTTCAGCAGAAATGAAAGGAATTGAATTTTTTTAAAAAAGCAATTGAATTTACATCAAGGGGCAAAGTCTTCTGAGATCGATCTGTACAAAAGCGATATACTTATTGCCAGTGCACTTCTCTTAGTTTCACACTGTGTGTGATGGCGTCTCATCAAAAAGCAGTTTCTTTTGTTCCTGACATTTTTGACTGTGAGGGGAGGCCTTACCTTGTTACGGTAATTTAAAAGCACCTGTTGTCATATATTTTCATATGGCAGGTAACACTGGAACTAATCCCACCTAATCCCCTTAATATAAGATGTTATGGGTTTACTCTACTGATATGGGTTTTGCATTTCACACATCTTACTACATATACATTTTTGTTTTATTTCTGACATTTCAGTATTATTTGTAAGTGCATGTATTATTTGCAACATTTGCAAATGTTTTCCATCCATTACAGACAGCCAAAATAAACTCTGGAATTAAAAAAACCAACAAAACAAATTCCTTCACGTTATCCCATATCCCTATGGTTTTCCAGGCACCACTTGTAACCTCATTGTTTTTAATTTGAATGCCACCATTGTTTCCCATTTTACTGGATTCTACTTGATGGTGAGGTGCGTAACTCTGAGTTCTATTGATCATGCCTGCATTATGGCCCAGATTCAGACGAGCACTTACACTTGTACTTACATCCATGCCTGTTCAGCAAAGCACTTAAGCACGTTACATTTAAGCATATGCTGATGTCCCATTGATATCTTTAACATGTATTAAAAATACATGGAAATATTCATTATTGCTTAAATAAATAAAAGCTTGATCACTAATTTCCTTTTAAAAGATAATTTACAAAACGTTATTTTGATTCCTTGTATGATTAATGTAATTTTGTCAAATTAACAATTAATAAAAGCATGTTCGTTCAAATGCCTTTCACCTTTGTTCCCTATTTAAAATCTTTATCCATCTGAATTTTGTTCCCTAACAGCTGTCATTTTATTTCATCTTAATCATTTTTATTCTGATTTGAGTTTCATCCGGGTTCTCATTCACACCCTGATATTTTGTGGGTTTTATCCACTATTTCCAGCTGTTTTGATTTATATGCAGCCATCTCTTTTTTCATTCACCCTTACTTTGTATCCATTCCTATTTACTATATTCACTTCATATTTGTGCCCAGGTTGTACTCCACATATGTATAGCTAGGTGGAGTCGGCAGGGCCGGCCCACAACATTTTGGCACCTGAGGCGGGGAGCTCAAATGACACCCCCATTCCCCCTCGCTTGGGCCAAAACTTTGAAAGATCTCAATTCTGCCTTCTTCCTGTTCTTCTCCTCTCATGGTACTGCTCTGCTACCTACCCCAATAAAGGAGAATGAACAACTTAAAATGCCTTGTTCAAAAATTTTAAGTAACACTTAACTTTCAAATGCTTGAACAGCAAATGTAACTTCTCTTGTCTGCATAGTAAACATTGGCATTTTTATCTGTTTGAATAATCAAAGTGATGCTTTCCGTGCCTTCTTGCTTGCAAAGATTTGAACTACTTCCTGAAGGTCCACAGTCTGGGCCAGCTCATGCTCTACTGAGATGATTGCAAGGCCGACCAGCCTCTCCTGTGTCATTGTGGAGCATAGATGTGTTTTTATTAACTTCAGCTTGGAGAAGCTGCATTCTCCACTGGCAACTGTTACAGGAAGTGTTAGAAGTATGCACAGAGCAACAAAAGCATTTGGAAAGAAGGTGGTCATCTTATTTGTGCACATATATTCCAGAACAGCCTTTGGAGTTGATTCTGCTGAAATGTATCTTGAAAGGGCTTTCAGTTCATCACCTAAATCACTCGCATCAATATTGCGCATGTCATCATGTGTCAACACTGTCTCTAGTGCCCTGCATTGCTGGTGTAGGTCTTCTTTAGGTATAGTGAGGAGTTTTGGAATATCATACAACATCCAAAATATACTGCTGTGTTCCTTGAGCTGCATGAAATGTTCTTCAACTGACTGTGTTGCACAATCTAGCACCTGGTTAAAGAATTCAACTTTGAAATGTTGTTTGGGGTCTCTTACGGGATTATCCCGTGCCTCGTAATAAAAATGTCTTCTTCTTCAGTGACTCTTGTATTCTTGAATGGGTGGGCAAATAGCTTCAGTGTGAAGTTCCTCTGCCAACTTCTGTGCACTCTTCAGAACGTTTTGAAATCCCTCATCTGACCAGTAAGACTGTAGGTATGACTTGGCTTTGTCCAGTTGTTCCATTGCTCCAGATATATCAAGGTCAACACCTTGGAGTCTCTTGCTTACAACATTTATTTCAAACAGTATGTCATGCCACAACACTAAGCCACACAGAAATTTGAAGTTATGTATATTTCTGGTGATTCCATTTCCCTCTGCCATGAACAGTTCCTGTCATAGCATTATCCTCCATAATGGCAACCATGGCATCATCTATCTTCCCAATTTGGTGTTTGATAGGCTTTACCGCCTCCACTCGACTTTCCCATCATGTGGCACTCAGTGATTTCAGTGTCAGAGAGGATGTCCCCAGATGTTGCTTCAGAATTTGCCATCGATGAGTTGATACAGAAAAAAATACATAGATGCTTTGAATTACATTAAAAAATTCAGCAGCCTCACTAGAAGCTGATGCTGCATCACTGACCACTAAGTTCAATGAATGAGAACTGCATGGGACAAAAAAAGCTCGAGGGTTTAATTCTCAGATCCGTGTCTGCACTCCTCTGTTCTTTCCTCTCATGTTGGCACCATTATAGTAGCCCTGACCTCTCATGTCAGCTATCGCAATTCCCGTATCTTCCAGCTTTTTAAGAAGCACATTTGTCATACCAGCTCCTGTAGTATCATCAATGTCAATAAACTCTAGAAAATGCTTTCTGACAGTCACCATTGCGGGGACATTTTCACTAGCTTCTGTTGTTGTTACAAAATGCACCATTAAAGTCATTTGTTCCATATGGCTGATGTCAGGTGTGCAGTCCAAAATAACAGAGTCATATCTTGCTGACTTCAGATCTGCCACAATCTTCTGTTTGATTTTTGTTGCCAGTAACTGTATGATCTCATTTTGAATTGTTTTTCCAAGGTAGTGGTGTGTGTACATTTCTTGGGTAGTGACTCTTCTTAGATGCTCCTGGAATACAGCATCAGACTCAGACATCAGCTCCACAATTTTAAGGAAGTTTCCATTGTTTGGCACATACAACTGATCTGAAGTGCCACACAGTTCTAGGTTTTGGGTAGCAAGCATTCTCACAATGGCAATGAGCCTTTTCAGAACATTTTGACAGTAAAGAGACTCTGATGCAATCTTCTCTTGATGCTGATCATCGATGGTGGCCTTTAACCTTAGTCTCATCTCAAGCTCTTTCCACCTATGGAATACTCTCTGGTGATTTGCTGCCTTCTCATGGCATGCCAGATTTCTAGCCATATTTTTCCAGTCCTTTGTTCCTGTAGAACCCAATGCAGCTGGAACATTAGACTGGAAGAGTTTGCAACAAAAACAGTATGCAGCATTCCGGGTTTTTAAGTATAGAAGCCATGGCCTCTCCACTTTGTCACCATTGGGGATTTCACACCAGTAATGTGTTGGATGGAAACTTCTATTTTCATTGTCTTTGGGGAACATGAAGTTTTTCACTTGCTGTGGCCCATGCAGTACAAGGAAGTCCCTCAGGCTACTGCTCAAGTGGGTCCACAGTCCTGGATCATCTAGACTTAAGGAACTAAACTCAGCAGCAGCTGTTTCTTGCGCCTCCACCACACTCTTCTCTGATCTACACTTTTCTTCAGGAATGTGCATGGTTACATCCATTTGAGATGGAGATATGGATGCTACGGTAGCTGCCAGGTCACCTGCACTCTGACTAACTGGAAGGTCAGGAATCTCCTCACCACTCACATCCTCATTAGGGCCGGAAGGCTCACCATGAACATTTGTGTTTATGTATCTCAGGAGAGCACCTTTCTGCTTAGATAGAAAAGCTTCCTTTGCTTTCTTTCTTTTCTGAATGCTGCCCCAGAGGGGCGTTTTCTTCTTTCACTCATGACTGCTGTTCTGTGCCAGCTATAGTGGCTCTCAACACTCAATTGAAGGGCACAAATAAGCAGGCTGGTAGCAGGGCCTGAGTGAGGGAAGATATCAGCGTCTTAAGGGCCTAACTGGCTCCTACTACTTCAGTTGACTGCCTGTTCTCCTCAAGTGGGTTCAGGGAAGCAGCAGGAAACAGGAAGCTCCCTGAGAAGCTGGTGTTAATCAGTCCAGGCTCCTGGAGGTGCTAGAGAGGTACATCAAAGGCTCCTCCTCCTCTCTCTCCCTGCAGCTCCTGCTGCTTTCTGTTATTCCCTCTCACCTTTTCTCCTGCCTGCCTGTTATGTCTCTTGTGCCCTCCTTCCTCCAGCACAGCACTCCACCATCTCTGTGCATCTAGAGCAGAGAGAATACATATGCAACAGCAGCAGACACAATTTTCTACACTCTGGGTCCTATTGGTGACCCCCCCCCCCCCACAGTCTGGCACCTGAGATGGTCGCCTCAGTTCGCCTCATGGTAAGGCCAGCCCTGGGGGTCGGCATGTGTTTGTATACATTGTGACAGGGTCAGGCCAGATGGCTACAGGAGAGTGGTCCTATGGGATCCAGGAAGTGGGCAAGCAGAAACCCACCCACTATTAAAGGACTTCCCCCCCCCCCAGCCTAAGGGGAATATCCACAGGTCCAGGATTCCCAGCCTAAGGGGAATATCCACAGGTCCAGGATTCCAAGTAAGTACGGGGGACAACTAAAGATAAAACAGGGACAGGAGTGAGGTCATAGGGCTAAACGAAGGGAACCTGACGGGGACACCGAGCAGAGAACCCCGGACAGCACCCACTGCTCCTCGAAGGTGTCAAGGGAGCCAGCAGATGCCACCCAAAGGAACTCCGCCTGGATGCATGGGCAGACAGAGGATCAGAAATAGGCCCCACAGTCACAGGAGACCCCGTCGGCCAACCTCTTCTCCCTGGTTTTGTAGATGGTCATTTTGGCCAGGGCTAGGAGGAGGTTGACAAGGAGACGGGTGGAAGGTAGATACATTAGCCCCAGATTAAGCAGGTCCCTTTTCCCTAGGTAAGATAACAGGGACTATTCCAGAACAATCAGGAATCTGCTAGAACCAATTAAGGCAAGCAGGCTAATTAGGACACCTGAAGCCAATTAGGGAGCTGCTAGAACCAATTACGGCAGGTAGGCTAACCAGGGCACCTGGTTAAAAAGAAAGACCTCCCTTCAGTTAGGGAGAGGCACGTAAGGAGCTGGGAGTGAGAGGATGTGATGCTGGAGGACTGAGGAATACAAACGCCATCAGGCATCAGGAAGACGGTCCTGCGTGGAGGTCCTGGGGAAGTGGCCCAGGGAGTTGTAGTTGTCACACAGGTGTTACAGGAGACATTGTAGACAGCAGCAATCCGCAGGGCCCTGGGCTGGAACCCAGAGTAGAGGGCGGGCCCGGGATCCCCCCCATCCCCCCAACTCCCTATTTGTCAAAAGGCGTTGACCTGGACTGTGATATCAGAGAGGAAGGTCTCTGGCCTGTCCCCGACCCACTAGGTGGGACAACAGAGACTGAGGGGATTGTTCTCCTCCCTTTCTCCCATGCTGGCCAGTGCTGAGGTTAGCTGAGTGCACGGCAAGTTTGAGCCAGTGGCAAAAGTGGCCAAATTGAGGGCTGCCGTGAACCTCTGAAGCAAGCAAATCCGCCGGAAAGCGCAGGACCCACCAAGGCAGAGGAGGAACTTTGTCACAATGTATATATAGATTATAATGTATCCATATGTAACATCCAAAAAACTGCATTAAAAGAACATTAAGGTTGCAAAGTCAATTACTCACTAGTTAGGAAATTAAAGAATTAAAGTTGTTTGGACAGCCCTAATCTGCCCCCTCACACACACACCCTTGTGTGTACAATTTATGAAACAGTCTTAAATTACATGAACCCTTTTTTTCCCCACAGGACCTCTGCCTCAGTCGGTGCACAGGATGGGTGGTGCTCACTGTATTGGGAGCTGTTCAATATTTTTTTTTATCCTCGCTGTTCCATGTTAGCCTTGTGCCTAATTCAGTGCACATTATTCAAGCCTTGCTCTGAATTCCACTTTTCTGCGTGTTTCACAAACATTAATGAATTTATTTTCATAACACCTGTTATTATTACTGTAGTAGTAATACAGGAGCAGTCATGGACCAGGGCCCCATTGTGCTAGGCATTGTATAATACAGGACAGACAGTCCTTGCCCCACAGAGTTTACGAGATGAGGGACTATTACTATCCCTATTTTATTGATGGTGAACTTAGGTTCAGAGAGATTAAAGTCAAATGTGTCCACTAATTTTGGGTGCCTAGTCCAAGAGCGCTAAGGTCTGATTCTTCCGAATATTAAGCATTATATGGCACTTCATACGCTAAAAGCATAGCTCCTATTGACATCAATTGCAGCGGTATGTATTCAGCACTTGTGCAACTCAGACCCAGGGTCTCAAGTTGGACACCCCAGAAAATGAGGAATAAACAATTAGTGGCCACATGTGAAAAGTTTGGTTTTAAGTTTATTTCTCAGCCTCAGATAAGAACTCTGTAGCAGAGACAGGAATAGAATCTAATTCTCTAGGACAGCTACCTTTAGCCGTGAGACCACCTTTCTTCTTCCTGCAATCCCCTGCCTCATTCACTATGTACATTACAGTTCTGGTCCCTTTTCACTTCATGTACGCACGCAGAGTTCCTCTGGGCGATGTCCACTGACTCTTTAGACACCTTTCGGGAGCAGTGGGCTCCATCCAAAATTCTTAGCTCGGTGTTCCCTGGTTTCCTGATTTTTAACCTTTGACCTCACTCCTGTCCCTGTTTTTTCCTTTGTTGTCCTAAGTACTCAAATTCGGCCTGGGCCTAGTGGTTCCTCCCCCTTAGTTCAGGGGGCAGGCCTTTTGTTTTTGGACAGGCCTAGACCCACTTGTGCCAGTCTTGCAAATAGTACACATGTTCCAATTCTGGACCCTTTTCACTTCATGTGTCTGGGCATAGTTCCTCTGGGCCCTGCCCACTAGCTCCTTGGACTTATTTGAGGAGCAGTGGGCTCTGTCTGGGGTTCTCTGCTTAGTGTCCCCCTCTTGATCTCACATTTTGGTTCTATGACCTTCACTCCCATCCCGGTTTTCTCTCTTTCTCCCCCTGTCCTCCCAACCCCATAAACTCAGTTGTGGCCTGAGTTTTGTGGTTCCTCCATCCTGAGTAGAGGGGGCAAGCCATTAGATTTGGGCAGGTCTGGGGCTGTCTGTCCCAGTACTCACAACAGGTACATTTCGGTGCATAGCTTCCAACTTCTGCAACAACTGAGGCTCGCTACATGAGCTCCCCATTCAAGTCTTCTGCCCAGGCTTCAACTCCTTGCCCAACCAGTACACTATATCCACTGGATCTCCCTTGTCCACATGCTTGTTGACCCCCTCAAAAAATTCTAGTAGAGTAGTGAGGCATGATTTCCCTTTACAAAAACCATGTTGACTTTTCCCCAATGAATTATGTTAATCTATGTGTCTGACAATTTTGTTCTTTACTATAGTTTCAACCAGTTTGCTGGGTACTGAAGTCAGGCTTACTGCCCTGTAATTGCCAGGATCACCTCTGGATCCCTTTTTAAAAATTGGCATCACATTAGCTACCCTCCAGTCATTTGGTACAGAAGCTGATTTAAACTACAGTTAGTAGTTCTGTAATTTCACATTTGAGTTCCTTCAGAACTCTTGAGCAAATACCATCTGGTCCAGGTGACTTATTACTGTTTAGTTTATCAATTTATTCCAAAACCTTCTCTAATGCCACCTCAATCTGGGACAGTTCCTCAGATTTCTCACCTAAAGAGAATGGCTCAGGTTTGGGAATCTCCCTCACATCCTCAGCCATGAAGACCAATCCAAATAATTCATTTAGTTTCTCTGCAATGGCTTTATCATCCTTAAGTGCTCCTTTAGTATCTTGATCGTCCAGTGGCTCCACTGGTTGTTTTGCAGGCTTCCTGCTTCTGATGTACTTAAAAAAAACGTGTGCTATTCCTTTTTGAGGCTTTGGCTAGTTGTTCTTCAAATTCTTTAAATGTTAAATAATACCAGACCCAGAACAGAGCCCTGTGGAATCCTACTTGAGACCTCCCTCCAATCATTCCATTAGCAGTTACTCATTGTTTGCAGTTATTTAACCAATTATGTGTCCACTTAGTTCTACCACACTCCCATTTTTCCAGCTTACTTATGATAATGCCATGTAGGACGGTGTCAAAAGCCTCGCTGAAGTCCAGGTATAGTATGTCCACAGCATAGATATTCCATGTATCCACCAAACCAGTTACCTTGTCAAAGAAGGAAATCAAGTTGGTTTGGCATGAATTGTTCTTAGTAAATCCCTGCTGGCTGCTAGTGATCACCCCTTCATCTTCCAGGTATTTACAAATTGAATGTTTTATACATTGTTCTAGGAGCTTCTCAGGTATCAAAGTCAGGCTGACTGATCTATAGTTCCCCAGCTCCTCCTTTTCCCCTTTTTTAAAGATGTGTTAACCCTTCTTCAGTGTTCCAGGACCTCTCCTGTCGTCCATGAGTTTTCAAATATTATTGTCTGAACAGACCATGGTGTTACTGAGATTTGCCCAGAGGAGATCATATGACCCTCTTCATGTGGATGTCTTTGGTAGCAGCAGCCAAATGTCAGTGACAGTCAGGTTCCTGGGAATGCTCCATGGGACATACTCAATACATACCCTGAGGTCTTAACATAGGGTAGGGTATATCCCAGATAACTAATGTCTGATAAGCTGGGGAATATTTTTAGAGGAGTCCTACATTCCAAAACATCTGCTGACTAAGCTGTCAGTTAGAAAGGACATATCAGAGGTCCACCAAAGTGTAACCTCTCTATCTCCCACAAAGAAACCATAACTAGCGGTGGGGTAAGAAAGCCCTCCACCATTCACCATACTTCCTAGCACTGGATAGCGTTGAGGGTGATACACCATTGGAGCTGGGAGGTGCCTCACCACCATTAAAGGGTGTTTTTAAATGTAAAAGACACCTAGCTCGTAGGCCATCCTGGTGCACTGGGAGTTGTGCACACAGGTCAAGGGCTGTCTATAACTCTACAAGTTTCCAACTCAGCATGGATTTACTAGAATTCCTTGAGGGTCCATTGACTTTCACAGGTTAGTTATATTTATGAATTCTCTGAACGTGTTCCACATTCCAAATCCACTTTCACACTCCACCAGAAGAGAGCCACAGTAGTGGGGTTTAAAACGATCAGAAATTAACATGAAATCCTCCCTTTAGCATCTTGCTGGGAACTTGGCTTTGCCTTGGGCTTCTGATTCTTAACATCATTGCTCAAGGGCCAGTCATTTAAGGTTCTTTGCTTCTCTCTCAAGCACTGCTCTTCTACTTGAAAGAAATTGGCTTTTTTGACAGAATTTTCGGCCTTCTGATCTTTGAATTTTCTTTTTCCAGGTCTGACCAAATGGTTCTATGCTGAAAATACTTGATTATACAAGGTACCAATATCTCAGTGTTTATATAGCAATATTTAAAGCGGCTAAGAATTTTAAGTTATTGATGATTTATACGTGTAGCTATATTGACTCAGTTAAGCCTCTATAGGGGTATTTAATGGCATTACGCAAATGTCAATGAGCCCAATAAATGCAATGAGACCAATAATGTATAAAAGTAATAAAATTCTGAGAACAAAAAACCCAAAAGTACAAACAAGTAAAGGATTGAAAAGGGAGGGAAAGAAAAGGAAGGAAGGGGAACAGAGAGCGACCTCTTGATATCTTTTCAATTTTCCTCACATTTTTGACCTACTAAAGAGCAAGTTGAGAAAAAAATCATATTTTTTTTTTGGAAAACGACATGGAAAACTCTTGGTGGAGGAGGAGGGAAGCAATTCCTTTTCTTTTTTTGGCCTGCTGTAGCTAAAATTGAATCTTCAGTTTCTGCAGCTTTCTCCAAACACTGAGTGATTTACCAGAGCAATTAGTGCAATACCTAAGCACAACCAAGATGAGTTAAGGACAGAGAGGAATTAGAGTTTGATAGAACAATGACTGGCCAATCTCAAAAGATTTATAGTCTGGACTGATTTTTTGGATGAGTACCCAAATGTTCAGAGGCAGATGTGAGCATCTTGAGTTCATAGAATAGAACCAGATCTCTCACAAGCTCTCCTGCAAAATTCCAGTCCTTCCTGTTGTGGGAGGGGTGGTTATTGCTAATCACTTTGGGCCGGAGTTTGAACCAAGTAGCACAGTCTGAGTAAATAGCATCTTGCTCCATGATTGAATTACAAAGGGTCTATTTGTGGAATAAGGGAGTGCTCAACATGATTAAGGCTGGTAGAATATGCACTATGAATGTACATGGTACTTTTCAAAATATAGAGTAGGATGTTGATCCCTGTCCTGAAGAGCTTAAAATGCGAGAGACCGCACAAACCAAGCCAAAACCACAGGACAGTGGTGCAAGAAGGATGGTCTAGAGATTAAGCCACAGAGTTGGGAGACCAAAGTTCAAATCCCTGCTCTGTGACCTCGAGCTAGTCATTTAGCCCCCCTGTTCCTCCGTTCCCCAGCTGTAAAAGTGCAGCTACTCCCCCACCTCACATGGGTTTTGTAAAGGTAAACACAGTAATGATTGTGAAGCACTCAGATACTGTGGTGAGGGACCTAGGCAGAGAGTGTGGAGAGTTTATTACTTAAGAGCATCAGGTCGGGAAGACCTGGAAGAAGTTAGTTAAAAGGAGGGATCTGGAGTAGGATAAAGGAAACAAAGGCATGGTGGACAGGAAATGGACAATTGTTCCAGATGTAGGGGGCAATACAACAGAAGATAAGAA
This sequence comes from Terrapene triunguis, assembly GCF_002925995.2. Classification (NCBI taxonomy): domain Eukaryota; kingdom Metazoa; phylum Chordata; order Testudines; family Emydidae; genus Terrapene; species Terrapene triunguis. Next base: position 96,918,336 of record NW_020664409.1, read on the forward strand.
GGAAGTAGAAAAGAGAGAGACAACTGGGAAGAGGAAATGAGATCAGAGGGGTGAGATGATGTCGGACATTGAAGATGTGGGCAAAGAGCTTGAATCTCAGGTAGTAAAAGGCGGAAAGCAGCCTCTTTTGTGGTATTTCAGTTTCACTTGCATTTCTGTTCCCACTAGGAACATGGGCATGCAAAGGTATTTCTACTTGATGGATACGTTAACAAAATGAAGGGGCAGCAAGAGATTCAACAAAACTTTATCCAAAGACTTCAGGACAAATTTTGGACAAAAGTCTAGGGGGGGGAGAAGGGGTGCTTTTATTTTTTCCAAAGCGGGTTGCCCATTCTTAACTCCAGTCTGCATTCCTCACAGTAGCATTACCAGAGCTCAAGTTTGCTTTTTCCCTTCTCTTTTCATGGTTTAATATAGTTTACCATGTTATCAGCAGTCTGGAACTTGACCTAAGTCTCAAGGTAGAAACCTCTTGAAAAGAATTCAGATCCCGTGGCTACTCTTTCCTGTTTAAAAAAAAAAAATCCATATGTGTCTTTAAAACAGCTGGGTTCAAAGGAACTGCGCTTGCTTCTAATTGTCCCAATAAATTTGAAAGATGCTATTACACTGCAGTGATTAAGAAATGGTAAAAAGAGATGCAATTTGATAACATGAAGGCCATCAAGCTTAATAGTCCTTAACTGATTGTCACCCTACTCAAAAAAAAAAAAGATAGCTATACACATATACATGCTGTTCTTTCCCCTCTCGTGCTCCCCTTCCCTCCCAGTCTTCTAAAAGCACCTCAAGCCAACAGGAATTTATACTTCCTGCAATAAAACCCAAAGTACAGAACAGCTGGCAGCTGAACTTAAGATTGCTAAAACAAACATTGTGACATTGATGGGTGGGGGGGATTTGATTATTATTACAACATGACGTGGCTGGTTCTGCATGCAAACAAATGGCTTTTTTTTTAAAAAAAATAATTCTATTAGCTTTAAAAATACCTAGAAAAAATAATGGCCAAAATGTTCAAAGTTGGATTCATAAAGTTAGGTGCCTATGTGGATATTTAAGCATCTAAATAAGTAACCTGGTTTTCAGTTCAGAGATTCAGAGATTCATCCAATTACCCCTGTACTGAGGCCAAGAAACTGTGTTTGATTAAAGCATATCTTCCAGAAAGGCATCTAGTTTTGATTTGAAAACTTCAAGAGATGGAGAATCCATCACTTCCCTTGGTAATTTGTTCCTATGGTTAATCACCCTGACTGTTAAAAATTTGCACCTTATTTCTCATTTGAATTTGTGTGGCTTTAACTTCCAGATATTGGTGGTTCTTATGCCTTTTTCTGTTAGGATAAAGAGCCATCTGCAACTTTCATTGAATTTAACCTGGCCTTGATCAGTAAGGTACTTAAGCACATGAGTAGTCCCACTGACTTCAACATTATTACTCACAAGCTTATGCCACGTAGCTACGTTGCTGATTTGGCATCTGGGTGGATGGATTGAGGGGCCTAGCTTTGAGGAACCTAACTTTGAACATTTTTGGCAGCATTTCTCTAACCTCATAGGGTGAAAGAAATCCAAGACTACAAAGAAAGGCAATTTGTTGCCTTAAATGGGGCTTCACGTGGACGCACCAGTCTGTCATTGGATAGCAAGCTGCAGGATCAAAGTAACAGACAACCAAGAGATGCCATGGATGTAGCAGGCAATTTGTTGTTAGCTAATATTAAGAGCAGTGCAAAAATTATACAACCAAATGAAAAACCCTAATGTCGGTGTCTTTGCACAGTTTTTAAAAATCAGAATCTGTTCTGACATCACAAAAGAAAACCACCGAAACTTTCTGAATTTTTCACTTGAAAATCGATCCAAATTTTATCCCAGAAGGGGAAATTGCACACACAAATGGGTGATATTTCAAATGAAATGACACCCATTTTTAAGCAAAGGTATATTTCCAATGAAAATGGGGGCGAAATCCCATTTGCACATGTTTTCAAAGCAGCAACCCCGCTTCACAAACCATTCTACTTTTGCAGGTGGGGAATCACCCACAACAAAATTGACGAAGAAATTGAAAGGGCAGGGGGGAAATCATAGTTTTGCAAACCCCTAGATTATATGGAAGCTGCTCAGACTGCTACTGATATTTATTTCATCAGGTAAGTCATAAGGGATCTGTTTGACGTTTGATATTTCTGTTAGAGATGAGTGAATCTTCAAAAGTTCAGAGGGTCAATCTAAATAAGCACCCAAAAGTTTGGCTTCTATTTCAAAACTAGGGTTACCAGATGTCCTGATTTTATAGGGACAGTCCCAATATTCGGGGCTTTGTCTTGTACAGGTGCCTGTTACCTCCCCCCATCGCCTGTCCTGATTTTTCACACTTGTTATCGGGTCACCCTATTCAAAACTAAACCAAACTGCAAAACTTGTAGAGTCCTTTCCTGATCCATCATGACCCCTTTTCTCTGAGAACTCTGAACCTTTGGTTGATCACTCCTTGCTAATTCAAGACCTCTGCAATACTTACCCCAAACAGGCAAGTTAAATCCCTGTCAAGGGTGGGCTGGCCCTTTCAGGAGAGTTGGCTCCAGTCCCATATGTCTAGTTATCCACCCCCAAGGTGACGGGCTTCAGCTTGGGCTGGTGGTTGGGTCAGGTGACCAGGCATCACGGGGTGGTAAATTGGGGCATGGGGAGTGCTTCATATAAAAGGGAGCCTGCTCGGTTAGGAGAGACTTGCAGAGAGGTGGGATGCTAGGAGACAGCTGGTGGAGGATTCCTATACAGGCTAAGGGTTAAGAGTGGGACTGACTGAGCTCCCCAGCTGATGGGAACTGGGGAGCTGAGAGAGAACTGGGTCCTGAAGCCCCGATGCAAAAAGAACGAGAAGGCCCTGAGGAAGGGTACTCTTAGAAGGAAGTAGCCTGGACAGGGTAGCATGGAGAGGTTTTGAAGGGAATTGTACTTACTTAGGGTTCCAAGCTGGGATTTCTGGTGAGGGTGACAGGACAAGGCAAATGGACTGCTGAGCTAGGGTGGAATAGAAAAGGATGAAGATACTGTGTGACTCTGACCAGGGCATGAGGGCTTTGTTCACACACCCCTTTTGGATGGGGCGGGGAGGTGAACTTTATGACTTGGCCCGATTTGCTAAGAAAAGAAGCACAGGAGTTTTCCAATGTGAGGAAACTGAGGCAGTGGCAGGTTCCAATGCCAGATGAGGTAAGTCCCTGCTACAGGCCTGAATTCAGAAAAGCAATTAATTAAGCAAATGCCTAAGTCCATCCCTAATCAGGAAAGCACTTAATCATGTGACTTCAATAGCACTTAACCATGTGTTTAAAGTTAAGCAGGTTGCTAGAGTGCTCTAGTGGAATAGGGATACTTTCCTGACACTGCTAAAACTTCCATGGAGTTATTCCTGATACTTAACCTGTGTAAACGATGGCAGAGTCAGGCCTGGAGTGCCTGCCTGGAATTTCAACCTTAATTCCAAATGCCAGAGCATTTGGAAGGATCAGGTGAAGTCTTCCTGAGGACAAAGATGGACCTGGGTAAGAAAAAGGGTCACGTTGAAGGAAAGAAAAGGAAACAAAGCAGATGTTGCCGTTGAATTTATATTAAGCCTTTAAAGTGAGCCAAAGTAGAGCAATGGAACAAAATTCTGCTCTCACTTGGGCCAGTGAAAATCCGGAGTAACATCCTTCACTTCAGTTGAGTTACACCAGTATAGGTGAGAGTGCAATCTGTCCTGTAAATGCTGGAAGGAACTTCATGGTCGTATTTGACAGTGTCACCTTAATATAATCCCATAGCCTGATTGGGGATGCTGCTGCTTGCTGGCTGGAGTGGGGGAAGCAGCAACAGAGCCTAGCAAAGCAAATTTAATAGACTGTCAGCATTATTTTGGCTATCTTTGTGCCACAGCTGACCTTGAACTTTAATTGATGAATCCAATGCCAGATAACATGGGATTTTTCTCTACCGTCCGTAGGTTTATCACACACAAAAGTGAGATTCATTTCTCAATGGCTCTAAATGTAAACTTCTCTCCCAATCTTCTGTCTCTCTGCTTAACATGTGTCGCTGATCATTGCTCACTGAGCAGTGATGTGCACAGACAAGAGTCAGACTCAGAGCTGGAATTTACCGATGGAAAAAACGTATTAGGTCACTTAGTGCACTCCCCTTCCCCTAATGCAGGATGATGCTCTGCACTAGTGGGAGCACAGGTGGAGGCAGAGCCCAGCCAGCTTGCCTGTGGTACATGCTGCTTGAGGGGTGCAGGACTGGTTGTGGCACAGGCATAGCCTCTGCTCACCAGCTGGTGTATGTGGAGTTATGCTGGGAAGACGGCAGATTACGCGTGCTCTCCATGTGTCATAGAATCATAGAATATCAGGGTTGGAAGGGACCTCAGGAGTCATCTAGTCCAACCCCCTGCTCAAAGCAGGACCAATCCCCAACTAAATCATCCCAGCCAGAGCTTTGTCAAGCCTGACCTTAAAAACCTCTAAGGAAGGAGATTCCACCACGTCCCTAGGTAACCCCTTTCCAGTGCTTCACCACCCTAACCCTAACCTTCACCACCCTCCTAGTGAAAAAGTTTTTTCTAACCCTAACCTAAACCTCCCCCACTGCAACTTGAGACCATTACTCCTTGTTCTGTCATCTGGTACCACTGAGAACAGTCTAGATCCATCCTCTTTGGAACCCCCTTTCAGGTAGTTGAAAGCAGCTATCAAATCACCCCATATTCTTCTCTTCTTCAGACTAAATAATCCTAGTTCCCTCAGCCTCTCCTCATAAATCATGTGCTCCAGCCCCCTAATCATTTTTGCTGCCCTCCGCTGGACTCTTTCCAACTTTTCCACATCTCCTTGTAGTGTGGGGCCCAAAAACATTGTGACCAGTGGCTGGACCTGAACTTGGTCCCAGATCTGACACTTTCCACTGATTTCTTTCCAACACTGTGGCATCTCATCTGCAAATGTCCAGTTATAAAGTAAGATCACTGGAGCTTTTAAAAAAAGCATATGGATAAACAAACAACTTAGATGAGACATTCTTGGGTCATAAGCATTCATTATCCGTTTATGCTGTGTGTAAGGAACATTATCTGGCATGGTTTACACTGAGTAGCACCTATTTTTTTTCCGGTTGGAATTAAAAGCTTCAAGTAATATTGCATGACTACACATGCTGAAAAAATGTTACCATAAATTACCAGCCATCCACAAGATATGAAAAAGAGCTTCCTTGTTGTGCTCCTGAGAAAGTGAGTTCAGATTTGGGTTAGTCAATAATTTACTCAAAAGTGTCAACATCAGGACTAGAAAGAGAGAAAAATATATGAAATACAGGTTGCCATTGTTTGTGTTTGGTTGGGTTTTTGGGGGAGGGGGCGAGGAGGGGAAGGGAAGGGAAGGCAGTCCTCCCCTCACTGCCACCCATATGCACATTTTCATTTTAAAGACTAAAGTGTTTTAGGTCCTGTTCATTTCACAACTAAGCTGGGGCTGGCTCTGAAAGAAAGCAAATGTTTTTCTTCAGATAGCGATCATAACAGCCCACCTGTTTCCCCCTCCTTCTCTTAGAGGTGCCATACCCAGGTCATTGCACAATCCTATTAAGGATAGGTGCAGCAGCGGCCAAATATAACCTCATCTGTGAATTGTGGAAGAGTGGAATGATGGAGCCTGGTTCTGGAACCCAGCTAAAGGACGACACCTGCTGCTCCCCAGCTAGATGATGAATCTTCGGTCTCCACAAACTGCAGATGCTGCTACTGACAGAAATGGCCCAGCTGGTTACTTAGTGGTTTCTACCTTCACAAAACAGGTGTGAAAAATTCGTTTGATCATGAGCTGCCCTGGGTTTCATGGTACTTTTTCAGTTAAAGACCAAAAAATCCAGTGGTGCTTTTCTACTGAAAAACTTTGTGAAGGAAATCAGCAAAATTGGTCTATTAACCAAGGTACTTCCCAGGGCCACAGTTTAATATATCTTGATAGCCATACATTTTAAAACAAACATTTGGGGCCCAGTTGGAGGCTTCCCAAGGGTAGTCATCTCTCCGTCTTATTTCATTCACACCCAACTGATCATAGTACAGACCAGTAAGTCTCCTCATTCAAACAGAACAGGAGTACTTGTGGCACCTTAGAGACTAACAAAATTTGTTAGTCTCTAAGGTGCCACAAGTACTCCTGTTCTTTTTGCGGATACAGACTAACACGGCTGCTACTCTGAAACCTCTCCTCATTCAGTATGACTGTCCTCATCACAATCCCTTTCTTGTTGTAATTTAGCAACAGGAATATAGCTCCCAATTCAGCAAGATACAGAAGCACATGCTTAAAGTTATCCACTGAGTTCAGTGGAGTTCCTCACATGCTTAAAGTTATATATGTGCTCAAGTACCTTGTTGAATCAGTGCGTAAAAAAGGGCGTCTTGAAATGCATTTTATGATGAACTCTTAGGCACTCTCCCCTCTGAGTGAGTCAGTACTAAACCCATGTTCTAACTTGGTGCTAACAGGCATTGTGCTGCAGAAGGTTCTATCTTGTGGGTGAGACGTAAAATTTATGTGCAGATCAGTTATGTTTATTAAAGCTCCATGAAATTCTTGGCAAGAGTATGGGGTATTGAGCCAAAGATCCTTTCTGGTGCTTTTAAAAGTTTGGTTAATCTTTATGTAACAAACATGTTTCTATTCAGCTCTTCCTTTTCTGTTTTCAGTTGGGACTACTATAAGAAGAACCTAAATACCGGCAGGTTATTTTTTTAAAGGGTTAGAATTAGAATCAGCATTAGAATCAGAACCATTAGGAGAACATTTGATCTCGCTAGGTATCCAGCTAGAGTGTTTGACCAATAAGATAAGGATCTAAGCCTTTGGATGCTTATCCAAACCGAACTTCCAAACTCCTGGAATTTCCCCCATCCATATTTACAAGAACAGGTACTTTCCAACCAAGTGAAAGTGCAGAATATTCCACTGTTGACATTCTTCACATCCTCATGCCTCAACCACCCTGTTCAAACAATTCCCTGGTTATCTATATCTCTGACAGGGCTATTAGAGACAGCATAAGCTTGGTCTGAGTGCAAGTGATAGCAGGAAATTGCTTATGTTTTTTACTCTCTACCAAAATTATATATCATGAAAAATGATCAGCTACAAGTTACTTCTCATTTTATTGTTAATAGCAACTGAGGTCTTTCCACTAGCAGGTTGTGATTTTCCAGACATACCGCTTTAATTAAGCTACTAGGAAGGTATACTTAAGCCATCAAGACTAAAGTATTGCAGAGGGGACAAAACAATGAGTACATTAGAGAAACTCATTCTTCAGGCTGTTTATGTTGTGGTAGGGAAGCAATCTCAAACGTATGTCATTAGATCTCACTGCTGCCTCGTATAGAGATGTATGGAAGCAGTCCTGTCCCGTGAGACTGCTTAGTAGTAATGCTGCTGTGGAAATTAATGGTTTGCCCTGCACAGTAGGAGATTCAGAGTTTCTTTGGTTGGTACAAACCCAAACTAGCTCTAAAGGCCATTACCATACAGGGTTGTTGTTTTTTTAAGTTTTGAGTTTTCATGAGTATCCATGATTAAAAATTACCTATTTCCTTGATTAAAAACTTCCTTTTTGTCTATCAGGAGCGTCCAAATGGTTAAAATACATGGGATAGATATGACTCCAAACTTCTGAGAAAGGTATGTACTTTGTTATATGTATGAATCTTAATCAGAGATACCTAAATAGATACAGTGGTGAAGACCTTATTGGTAGCCACTGCTGTATTATTTAAGGTGCATACAATTAATAGTGCCAAATTCTGCTCTCTGATGCAGGAATCTGGCTATTGTTTAAAATAAAAAGCTTTGGCAGAGTTAAGGATTTTCTGCTCAGCCCCTATTTATGGGCACAAGCAGAATTTGGCCCTAATTTAGTTGTGGAGCTACAGCCTTTTACCTTCGTCATAAACAGCAGACTAACTAGTACTTCTTGCATCCCCTCCACCTCCCCACCCCAGACTAAACAAGGGCAGGTTGTTTTCTCTTTAACATTTTATTAGCGGGGCTGTCATAAAATCCACCATCAAATATGTTTTACTTGATTCCACCAAAAGTCTTTCTGTTTGTTTGAGTAGAGACAGGTTCAGACTAAAAACCCTGGCTCCAAACACTCCTGAATGTTGAGCAAATTTGGCTTTAAGTTCCTTAGCTGATTAACAAATCCCGGATCTGAATAACCCCTAACTTTTGCAGATGTTTTTAACTAGTGCGTTCCAGTTGTGGGTAAAACGAAGCCTCGCTTTTGACAAGCATGGTCCAGTGGCTAGAGCACTAGACTCAAACCCAGAAGGCCTAGGTTCTATTCCCGAATCCAGCTCTAGCACTGATCTGCTGTATGACCTTGGGTAAATCTCTTTACTTCCCTGTGCCTCTGTTTTCCCTCCAACACTTTGTGTATCTTGCATATTTAGAGTGGAAGCTCTTTGGGGCAGGGACTGTCTAGTATTGTGTTTTGTGAGCTACAGTGCCTAGCTCTGGGGTCCCAAGAACTTGTTGGATAATCTGTGCCCTGCCGTGTTATTTTCCCAACAGATGTCTGGATAGGTTGAAGTCCCCCATCACCACCAAGTCCTGTGCTTTGGGTGATTTTGTTAGTTGTTTATAAGAAGCGTTATCCATCTCCTCATCCTGGTTAGGTGGTCTGTCGTAGACCCCTACCATGACATCACTCCTGTTTTTTTTTAACACTTTTATCCTTACCCAGAGATTTTCAACAAGTTTGTCTCCTATTTCCATCTTAACCTCCATACAAGTATGTATGTTTTTGATATATAAGGCGACACTTCCTCCCTTTTTCCCCCCGCCTGTCCTTACTGAGCAAACTCTACCTTTCTGTACTAATATTCCAGTCATGTGTATTATCCCACAAGTGTCTGTGATGTCAACTATGTCATAGTTGTGTTTATTGACTAGTATTATGACTTCTTCCTGCTTATTCCCCATACTTTTCTCAGTAGTATACAGACATTTTAAGATAGTGATTTTATTTCCGCCCTATGTTCTCTCTTGTCTCTGCCTTATCCCTGCTATAATGGCCCATGCTCCTCCCCGCCCCCAGATTCTTACCCTTCTCCCAGGTCTTGATGTCTTTGATTTACCTGTGGGCTTTTATCTCCTGTCCCCATCAAACCTAGTTTAAAGCCCTCCCCACTAGGTTAGCCAGTCTGCATCCAAATATGCAAATGTATCCTAGATCTGCTATCACCTTTAAAGAAGCATATTTAGGGTATGTCTACATTACAAAGAAAATCTTGCAGTATTGAATCTCAGAGCCCGGGTCAATTGACTTGGACTCACAGAACTCGGGCTGCAGGGCTAAAAATAGCAGTGTAAACATTCCCATTCTGGCTGGAGCCCGGGCTCTGAAGCCCAGTGAAAGGAGGCTGGATAGATATCTGTCTTGGATAGTATAAACACAACAAATCCTGCATCTTGGCAGGGGGTGGGGGTTAGACTAGATGACCCTTGTGGTCCCTTCTAGCCCTACGATTCTATGATTCCATGATTCGATGTCTCTTTTAAGCCCCACAGCCCAAACACTAGGAGCCTAAATCAATTGACCCGAGCTCTGAGACCTGGTACTGCAGGATTTTCTTTGCAGTGTAGATATACCCTAAGCAACATACTTGATCTAACTTTTCTGGGGGGGGAAATTATCCAAGGGCCTGATCCAAGGCCTATGAAAGGCAATTAAATGACTCCCAATGACATCAGTGCACTTTGGAGCAGGGCACAAGAGCAGAATCTGAGGAGAGGCTGAGGGAACTGGGGTTATTTAGTCTGCAGAAGAGGAGAGTGAGGGGGGATTTGATAGCAGCCTTCAGTTACCTGAAGGGGGGTTCCAAAGAGGATTGAGCCCGGCTGTTATCAGTGGTGGCAGATGACAGAACAAGAAGCAATGGTCTCAAGTTGCAGTGGAGGAGGTCTACATTGGATATTAGGAACCACTATTTCACTAGGAGGGTGATGAAGCACTGGAAGGGTTACCTAGGGAGGTGGTGGAATCTCCATCCTTAGAGGTTTTTAAGGCCCAGCTTGACAAAGCCCTGGCTGGGATGATTTAGTTGGTGTTGATCCTGCTTTGAGCAGGGGGTTGGACTAGATGACCTCCTGAGGTCTCTTCCAACCCTAATATTCGATTATTCTAATCTGCTTTCTTAAGTCTTCTCCCTGGGTATTGTCGTTTATGTGCATGTCAAGGATATAAATTGTTTTCAGGGTAGGGACCTTGGGTAAAATTTTCAAAAGCACCCATATGACTTAGAAGTCTAAGTCCAATTTTTAAAAGTGACAACCTCTTCCCACTGGCTTTCAATGGGATTGATGTGTCAAAGTTCACCTTTGAAAAAAAAATTGGATCTAAGCTCCTAAATCACTTAGACACTTAATCTACCTGTGGACTACCATGCACAATGATGGTGCTAAATAAATAATAATAAAATGAAAGCTCTAATCCATAGTTATACATTCCCACATCCCCTTTCCGTAAGTATCTGGCATTAAAAGTAGAACAGGAAGTGTGTGCGCTGGATTCTTTAGTGAAAAAGATTTACTTTCCCATAAAGGTTATGGGTTAAAGGTGAGAAGCAGCAAGAGGATAGGAGAACTCATTGTTAAGGATTAACTTCCAGGCTCAGCTAAAGTTTAGGATCATAATAGGGAAAGATAAATCAGTTTCTGGCACAAAGACCAAGAAAATGGGTTATGAGCTTATGAATGGAAGATCCAAGATAGTTCCTTCTCAGCTGAGAGAAAGATAAAGCAAAGGGGGAAAATCCTCCTTTCCATGACAGCCTGCAACTTCTAACCTGCTGGGAAGGAGGAAATACTCTGAATTTTTCCCAGGTTACAGTGGTGCAGCAGGACAGAAAGGTCCTGCATTTGACGTTTGTGAGTGGGAGGCAGCATTACCAGATGTTCATAAGAACTTCCGGCTTCCAAACCAAGTTCCGTGAAGCCAAATATCTTATTTCATTTGGGTTTAGGTTTCCCATATTTACACAGAAACAGCAGGATATACCAAGGGAACAATCCTGTGACACATGGGGGAAAGGGGGTGAACTACAGCGATTAAGATGTCTGTCCCATTTCTAATTTCTGTTATTCCCACAGCCATAAAGTAACATTAAAATAGATGATGCCAGAAACTGACCACACCTGAATATGAAAAACATTCTTGTATCCATGCTCAGGGCTGAGTTATACACCTACAGGGTGTGTGTGTGTGTGTGTGTGTGTGTGTGTGTGTGTGTGTGTGTGTG
>NW_020664409.1:96929698-96979457 GCF_002925995.2 Terrapene triunguis
GTGTGTGTGTGTGTGTGTGTGTGTGTGTGTGTGTGTGTGTGTGTGTGACAAAGAGAGGGGGTGGAGCACTGCTGCCTGAGATGCATTGTATCTGAATGAACTCAAGGCCAAACAGTTCATAGCTGATCAGTTTTGCCTGTATTCAGGCTGAAATTATGCAAAACCACCCAGTTTCAGTCCACAAATCTAATTCCCTCCCTGACAACCGAGCTATGGCTCAGGTTCACTCAAAAGTTTGCAAACCTGAATGAACCTGGAGTTTTTAATGAACCCCAATTTATCTGATTGTGGATGTTTATAACACTAGTGAGAATATGGACTCACCTTCCAAGGTCCATCATGGAAACCTGATTCAAACATACTGCAGGGTAGGTAAAGTACTCTCTGAACAGGGATATTACTGCACACTGCAACAAAAGTATAGGCTGGAGGATCTTTTATACCTCCAATATTAGCGATTCATTAAAAATGCTTGGGCTGATTTTTCTGCAGTGTGAAATGATCCTCACTCATGAGATTTCTCCTTGTTAAGGCTGAAAGTCACCTCAGTACAAAGGGCCTGAGGTGGGGCTTGACTGGGATTTAAATGATACATAGGGCCCCGACCAATCTGGCTACAGTAAGGTGAATTTCTCCCCAGATTCCAGCATATTTATGTGATTGAAAGCACCTTTCTTTATGTAATACTGGTCCCTGGTTCATATGACCTAAAATATCTCCTCTGGCTCTTTATGAGGAGATTGGTCTATGTCATGTTCTCTAACAGCTGTAGGCTGCTTCCTGTCAGCTGTTTGGTAGATGTCTGAATCAGCTGTTAGAGCTGCAGCAAGAACAGGGCCTCTTGGCTCCACTACAGACATCTTCGCATTTCTTGGTGAAGGCTGCTGGCTGCTTCTGAACAGGCGTTTCACTAGCTCTAGAGATGAAGAGGTGCATTTTGGAGTGAGTTAATCATCGTAGTGCGGGGGGAGAGGGAAGTAAAGACAAATGACTAAAATGACCGATTGCTCATACCGTGAGTTTGTTTTTAGTGTGTGTCGTTACAAACAGATTTCCCCACATCTGTGCAACAAATGTTACGTATTTCAGGTGGGACACTGGTTTATCAAAACCCAGAAAAACAGAATGTAAAATGTTCAAAACCATTGAAATGTACTTAGCAACTCATTTAATTCAAATGAATTCACTGGGCCAAGTTCTCAATTAGCATAAATCTCCATGACTTTAAGGAGCTACACCAATTTACACCAGCTGAGGATCTGGCCCAATGACAGGAAAGGGGAAAGGTAAAGAAAGAGGGCTAGTTGTGTCAGAGGATGAGAATGGGACCAAGTTGTTCATTTGTGTTAAATCTGGGCTAGACTGGCAATAATAGAAATAAGAGGTGGAAAAGACCAGTTACACAGGGACCCCAAGTATTCTACGATTCCACTGAGGAATCCGATGCAGAATTCACCCTTTACTGTGAAATTCGATTCCAGTTGCAAAGACAACCTTGAACACAAGAATCAAATGTAAGCCAATGCAGTGATATCTTCCTGATGACAGTTTAAATCCCAGCGTGGTTAACTACTTCACTGCTTCACCAGTTAATATGCTTATTCTACAACCGCAAACTGCTTCCCAGGTGTTTAAAGCATCAGCTGACCCCTATCCAGCTGTCAAAAAAAAGCCAGCTTCACCTTTGATGGCTTCTTTGATGCAGTTGGGCATTGTCAATGCAAAAGTCTGTGGCACATTAGAAACTGACAATTCAAGGACAGCAAAAACTACATGGAACTTCCTCTGATTCAGACTAAATTGGCTCTATCTCAATTTCATCCTATTACTCATATCCATTGCTAGCAGGGGGCATAGGGAACCATCCCTTCCTCCTAAGAGTTGGCAATTGCTTAAAGGCTGAAGGTCCTCCTGTATGTGGGTGAGCTGTCCATATTCAACAGGGGTGGGCTGCTTCTCTAGTCAGGGCGATTAAGCCTAGGGGTTCACTTCAAAGCCCAAAAAGATAATGTGTGCAAGGAAGGAGAGGAATTAGTTAGGATGGTCCAGGAGAGCATAGCTAGAAGACAGGGGGATTTTTTTTCTTTCCCTCTCCCAGACTGAGTTTTCCTCTGAGGGTGGGAGGAGGTGGGGAGCTGTCATGCGAGGGTGACAGTGAAGAGCCAGGCTAATCTAGGTGTTCTTTACTTTTGACTGTTTGCTTACGTAATGTGTATCTATTTCTGTTTGTTAGCCTTGTGCTTTAGAGTGCAACCTCTTCGGAGCAGGGGCTGTCTTCTAGTCTATTATTTACTCCTGGGGGGAATTCTGTGCCAGAAAACTAAAAATTCTGCACACAATGTGTTAGAGTTCTGCATATTTTGTTTGTCAAAATAACACAATATAATCACACCAGTTTCAATTATTTTGGTAATTTATTTCAAAATACCTGTCAGCAAGTATGTCTGTAACAATACAGACAACAAAAAGGGTTCAGGAAATGTTTTTTGACAAATAGATTCCTTACTAGGCATATTAATACAGAACTTTGAGTAATAATTCATTTAAAGTTCAATACAGAAAAAGTCACAATAATTATTCAGCATTTTCTAAACACATGAAAGCAAAGTTACAAATACTTGGTAACCAATACCCTGCATTTCAATTATAATCTTGTATTTTCATTTCCGTTACACTGCAGAAGACCAAACAGCAAAATAAAAATAAAGTAGAATGTCATTTTAAATTGCTCATTTTAATCACTATCAAACAAAACTGTAGTTCAAATTCTCAGTTCTTCTTTCAAAAGATGCTGCACACAAAGCCCGTCAGTGCACTCTACCTGAAGTGCTGCATACACATCATAGGCCGGATGAAGGCATGAACTCTAGGTGGGCAGACCCCTGCACCCACATGGAATCTCACTGCAGGATCAAGGTATAAGTTACCCTAAAGTAGGAGAGATGGGGAGGAAGGCAGAAAGCAGGTTAGTCAGTTGAGAGAATGCATTAGCTTAGTGGGGTCTGTCCCCGGTCTCTTCCCAGGGAGAGGTGAGGGTGCTCCCTGCTTCTCTGAAGGCAAATGATGGGGGCAAGGGGTCCCCACTTGGGCTGCCTCCCAGTGAGAGTGCAGGCCACTAGCTGCACAGAGGTGGGGGATCACCCTGCAGCTCCCCCCTCCCTCCTCCCAGGACACGGATTCAGCAGTGAAGCTGCACCCAACCCTGACACAGCACAAGGGCTGGGCCTGCCCCACATCTGCCCTAGAAACACCCTTGGGCCCTGCCCCTCTGTGCCAGGTGCACCGTGATAATGAATGAGGGGACAAAGTTTCGCATGCACGCCCAATATCCCTTCCTCTTCCCTCCCAGCTGGTGAGTTATGTCTCTCCCAGCTGCTCCTGACACCTGAACTGATGCGCCTACTCAAGACCACTGCTGGGGAGGGGCGCATGACTCTTCTTGTGACTTCCCTTTGCTTCCCTGTCAGACTCTATTATTTCGCAGGGAAACAAAAAAAATCTGCAGGGGACATGAATTATGCGCATGCACAGTGGTACAGAATTCCCCCAAGAGTAGTGATTGCAGTGAACAGGTATGGACATTTATATGCAGAATATATAACCATCATGTGATTGTGAAGGGATTCTACAAGTCTGTGCCTTAGTGAAAAGCAGAAGGGTGTCAGACCCTGCATATGTGACCAGACAAGAAAAAACAAGAGAACTAAATGATTTAAAGCCTGGTATTGTCCTTCTAGCACAGGAGATTTTCTTTTATTTTATTATTTGTGTCTGGTGGTAGGTACATCATGTGCTAGGCACCTTTCAGGCACATTCTTGCCACAGTCTCTGCAAAGACAAAACAACCAGTCAGAGAGACAGAGGGACAGGGGAACAGCAAACAAGTAAGGTGGCAACTGTCCAGGTACCAATAATACAAAGTTTTAAATTGATATATTTAGAGAGAGACCTCAGGTGCTTTCCTTTATATAATTGTCAGCTTTATCCAAGTGTCTGCTGTAGTGACAAAGCAAATTAAAGTACTAATTAACCAGGAGAATGTGGAGGCCAAGCCTTTTATTGCTGAAAAATCTTCTGTGTTCTCACAGAGATGTACTTCTGGAACTAGAATTTACCCAGGGTTTCTCTGCCTCATGAAATGAACTTTTACACAGTTCTTCAAAAGACAGATCTCTCCTCTATCACCAGAGCCTAACTTTGATCTGCATCCTCTGTAGAGTGCTTATCCGTACAAAAGCTCATTCAGGAATGCCCACACTTGTTCATGCCTTAAAATTCCCACATCTGGTTCTTATGTAATGCATCAGCTGGATTTTTGGTCTTTCACTATCTCTATTAATGTTGGCACTTCCATCTCCTTAGTGTGCCGAGCACAGCTGGATCAGTTATATGGAGGATTTCTGATTTTTAATGCTTGTGCATGGCTGCTGGTTGTTCCGAAACTTATTAGCACCACCTTTCACAAGCTCAAAAAGGGCCCAGGTAGTTTCTTTTCCCAGGACTTTCCTTATGAATGTTGTCACTCAGGTTCTCAAAATGAAGAAGGTTGAGTGTAATGAACAGGCCTCTGCAAGAATTTCAAACTAGCATCAGGGAAGACAAGGAGAGGATCTCCCACAGGCAGTGGAATGGAGTTTGGAGAGAGAGAGAGAGAAAACCATGGAAGGTAGGAGCAAAAATATCCATTATGGGCCTGATCCAAAGCCCACTGAAGTCAACAGGAGTTTTTCCATTGCCCTTAATAGACTTTGGATGAGGCCCTAGGTGACCTAATCCATCACGCTGTTAGTGCAGAATTGTTCCCACTAAGTCACCCTCCAGCCCAGATTTATATACGTCAGCTGTTAGAACTTTCATAGCTTTTCTTGGGAGACTATTCCACAGCCTAACATGTCTCATTGTCCAGAGGTTTCTCTTATATGTACTATCAGGAATCTCTGGACAACCGAATGAGCACAGCTGGCCTGTGGTAGGCTGCCTGATGAGTTGGAAGAGTCAGCAGACTGACTCTTAAGCCCAGCAGCAGCAGTTAAGCACCTGTTCAAAACATGGCTGCGTTAGTTCCTGTGCCGGCTTGTTCCCAGCCTTGTTCCAGCCCCACTCCTGCCTTAGTCCCAGCCCTGGCCTTGCCTTGCCTCACTCCAGGTAACCCAGTCCTGACCCTCGGCTCCATTTCCTGATTTTGGCTCTGACCCTGATCTCTGGCACCTGGCTACCAACTTCTGGTCTAACCACTAGGCATGACTCCTCTCCAACCACTAGGCACAACCCCCATGTTCCAGTCCCATGTTAGAACCTTCCCTTACTTAATTGCATCCTATCTGATAGTTTCCACCACCCTAGATGAATGTCTCATTCCTTCCTGTTTGCAAACATCAAATAGATGCAGACTTTTATCTCATCTCCATGCAGGGACAGATTATGCCAAACTAACTCATGCTGATTAGTAACATACTTTACAATCACGTAACTAAGTTATACATATTTACCTCTTTTAATATTGCCTCATAAATTAAATTCCTCTGGCCACCTGACCATATTTTTTGCTCTTCCCTGAATGTACCCATTTTTCAGTATTTTTCTATTGATGTCCATTACTGAATGAGATATTCCTAGTGCAAACACACCAGAGCTATACAGAGAGGGACCATTTACCACTTGGCTCTATGGCATGAGTAATTTGCATCTGCAGCCCAAAATCTCATCAACATCTTTTGCTACCATATCGCATTGCAAATCCACATCCAATTTGCTAGCCTATCTCCTTGTACAGTTGTGTCAGCATATTGATCGTTCCTGTTCTGAAGATCAGAGCTACATTTGGCTTTCTCCAGTCCTCTGGCACCTCCCCAGTGTGTTTTCTAATATTTTTAAAAAATATCTATCAGGGGCAGCCATTTCATCGACTGATTCCCTGGGCGCAAGTCACCAAAGCCAGCAGATTGGTATATGTTCAGATTTTCACTTTAACTGCTCTTATAGCTATAGTTGGCTTTTCAAGGCCTTCTGTACTTCTTAGTGGCTCTTACCGCTTTTCTTCTTGAGGGTGGTTTTAAAAAACATTTGAAACCATTCAAAGTGGAAGTGAGATGCAACGACTGTTGTAAAATTGTAACCTGGATGTGCCAGATGGACAGACAGTATATTAACAACAGGTCTGCTATGAGGTGGACGACCATAAACGGGAAATCTTTCGTAGGCAGTTATAGCAGAATGCTTCCAAGTAGAATAGTGGGGCTGAACAAGAATTTTATTCTTTGTGACAATGACACTAGAATGTAGTAAAGATTTAGGTCTCCCACTAACACTGGTTGATCTTCAAAAGGATGTTCATAAACCTGGTTGATTTTACAAGCTCAGAATTATGGCTCTAATTTAGGAAGGTATTTAAGCACATATCTAACTTTAGGAATGTGAGTAGCGCTCAGAGTTAGGCATGTGGTTAAGTACCTTGCTAAATAGGGCCCTAAATCTCTTAAAGTACCTTTCTCTCAAGATGAGAATAGCTAATGAGGCACCCTGATACTAGGGGTGTAACATGTCCAGTCCCTGGGAGGGTACCCAAGGTGGGGTGCAATAAGGAGGCAGGGTTCTTCTGTTGACTCACATTGTTAGCAATTGTTAGAAACCTGTAAGGATCTGCTAATGGATTTTGCTGGTTCACTGCAGCAAGTGGGGCTCATTAACTGGATATAAAGGAGATGGGAGTCAGGAGAGCTTCTCTGGACAGGTTGAATAGCCTTCCGAGAGGAACTCTAGGAGCAGTCAAGTCTGGGGAGAAAGTTTGGGTTAGACATTGTTATTGCTTTCTTTGTTAGTAAAGCCAAGCCCTAGGAAGGGGATGAGTTTGCGCTTATGCAGCATGTGTGGACTGTCTTCTGAAACAGCATACTAGAGGTGGGATATTTTAACCACCATTATGAAAGAAGAATAAAGGGGAAAGATGGCAGAGGTCCTGAAACAGCTGATGGAGCAGCAGAAACAATAGAGAAACTGGTGCATCAGCAGGAACAGATGTTCCAGGGGCTGGTTAAGCAGGGGACACCACCCAGGTTTCTGGCAAATCCCAGCCCTTCACCATCCGAGATGGGACTAGATGAGTATCTTGAAGCCTATATAGTCACTTTTGAGAAGGTGGTCACTGGTTCTCAATGGGAGAAGGAATCCTGGGGCATCCACTTTTCTCCTGTCTTAAGAGGAGAGGCAAAAGCTACATGGTAGGTTCTGGCTGGGGGTGCTGCCAGAGATTACAAGGCTTCTCAAAGATGCCATCTGGGACCAGGTTGGGATCCCAGAGACGGTATCAGCAGTGGTTTTGAAAAGAGCTCTACCAAATCCGTGCCAACTGTATGTAGGCAGAGCTGTGAAAGGCCAAAGCATATGGGATCTCATTTTCCTTTGCCGCCTCTGTAACTTATTGTTGCACTTAAGTGAGAGAGAGATGAGGGGTGGGGAGGTGCTTGGAGGACTCTGTTCCTTCTTAATGTATCTGGGTTTTTAATCTTGAATGCAGCAGCAAGTTTATTTCAAGGAGGGATTGTGTGAACGCCATGTGTGTTCTAGTCTTGGAAGCACAGATACGCTTAGATGAGAATAAATTACAGATCACCATGGAGAAAGCCAAGGAATTAAGTTACATGGTTGTTTGAAAAGTTATACCCGATACTCTTAATATTTTTTAATGGCCTCATACTCTAATTTCCTCCCCAAAATTGCTGCTTTAAATGCAGACTGAGTACATATAGGATTCCCTTCTTGTACAGCCAATTTCTTTGCTTTGTGACTGGAGTGGTGATGATATGAGTGACATGCCCAGAAGAATACCAGGAAAACTAAAAAAAGTGTACAGTAGTACAAAGAAGAATCAGAGCTGAGAGCACACCTGGCTCACAACTTTGTTTTCCACTGTAGAAGCTTGTAAAAAAATCAAAACTGCTGTTTCTTGCAGTGCCTGGAGAGTCTTCAAACAGGACTGTGAAGCCAGTAGGCTACTAACCTAAAATTAATTTTGAAAAAGCTGAAACTGGGGATGGGTTCTGGCTCTGTTCTCATCCGTTTCGTCAATAGCTTCATCTCATTTATGTGAGGATCTCAGGAGAACAGCAGTTCTACACTGTTACTCCTGCTCTCGGGCTTAGTGCAGAACGAACAATGTAATTAGAGAGGAGCCAGATCTCGCAAGGTGCTGAGCTCCTTCTGCGGTCTGCTAAGCATCTTCCATTTCCATGGACTCTGATGAGCATGCAGGGCACTTGGAATGCTGCAGGAAGTGCATGGCACATAGCAGGATTGAGCCATAATGAAGGGTTGGATCTGAATTTCCCTAAGGTTTGCAGGCGTTTGTGTAACCCACTAGTGAGTGTGTTACAAGTCCCGCTTTGTGGGATCTGAGCTGCTCCCATGACTGTTTAGCTCAGCTCAAGCTATAGCAGCTTATGCATTTATTTGCAGTGATCCTGGTGTGTTGGCCAAGAGAGCAGCCATCACCTTTGGATCTTGGCCCCTCTAAAAATACAGGTTTCAGAGTAGCAGCCGTGTTAGTCTGTATCCGCAAAAAGAACAGGAGTACTTGTGGCACCTTAGAGACTAACAAATTTATTAGAGCATAAGCTTTCGTGGGCTACAACCCACTTCTTCGGATGCATATAGAGTGAAACATTGAGGAGATATATATACACACATACAGAGAGCATGAACAGGTGGGAGTTGTCTTACCAACTCTGAGAGGCCAATTAAGTAAGAGAAAAAAAACTTTTGAAGTGATAATCAAGATAGCCCAGTACAGACAGTTTGATAAGATATAACCGCATTTGCTCCAATCCCTCAGATAGAGACAAGCACCTACAAGATCTCTATCAAGCATTCTTAAAACTACAATACCCACCTGCTGAAGTGAAAAAACAGATTGACAGAGCCAGACGAGTACCCAGAAGTCACCTCCTACAAGACAGGGCCAACAAAGAAAATAACAGAACACCATTAGCTGTCACCTTCAGCCCCCAACTAAAACCTCTCCAGCGCATCATCAGAGATCTACAACCTATCCTGAAAGATGATCCTTTACTCTCACAGATCTTGGGAGACAGACCTGTCCTCGCTTACAGACAACCCCCCAACCTAAAGCAAATACTCAACAGCAACCACACATCACTGAACAAAAACACTGACCCTGGAACCTATCCTTGTAACAAAGCCCGATGCCAATTCTGTCCACATATCTATTCAAGTGACACCATCATAGGGCCTAATCACATCAGCCATACCATCAGGGGCTCATTCACCTGCACATCTACCAATGTGATATATGCCATCATGTGCCAGCAATGCCCCTCTGCCATGTACATTGGCCAAACCGGACAGTCTCTACGCAAAAGAATTAATGGACACAAATCTGACATCAGGAATCATAATACTCAAAAACCAGTGGGAGAACACTTTAACCTGTCTGGCCATTCTATGACAGACCTGCGGGTGGCTATCTTAAAACAGAAAAACTTCAAAAACAGACTCCAACGAGAGACTGCTGAGCTGGAATTGATATGCAAACTAGACACAATCAACTCAGGGTTAAACAGGGATTGGGAATGGCTGAGCCATTACAAACATTGAATCTATCTCCTCTTGTAAGTACTCTCACACTTGCTTCTTATCAAACTGTCTGTACTGGGCTATCTTGATTATCACTTCAAAAGTTTTTTTTCTCTTACTTAATTGGCCTCTCAGAGTTGGTAAGACAACTCCCACCTGTTCATGCTCTCTGTATGTGTGTATATATATCTCCTCAATGTTTCACTCTATATGCATCCGAAGAAGTGGGCTGTAGCCCACGAAAGCTTATGCTCTAATAAATTTGTTAGTCTCTAAGGTGCCACAAGTACTCCTGTTCTTTCTAAAAATACAGGCCTGTGAAATATGAGGCAACATCAGTCAATCACTATATCAGTTCTTTTTGCACTGAAAAAATCTTATTAAAGTGCTTGCATGCAAAACTCGATGTCTGTCTTAATGAAATAGGTGCATATTACGTCTGTTTGGTGCTGCTACTTCGAATATCCACCTCCTTTGTTTTAAAAAATTCATAGACGGCTCTGAATGAAAGCCGTTGGATAAAACAGCACATAAATAGGCTGGTACCAAGCTATGAACATGCTTATACAAAGATTTACATCTGGTTACACAACATTGCTGCCTTCATTCAGGGAGACTTTGCCAATTAAGTCCATTGTAGAAGTCACATGATGGGTCCTGACTTCATAAGAAAAAACAAGCCAGTATCAGGAGAAGGTAGCTTGTTTCTAGTTTTAATATTAACCGTAATGCCTCATGTAGCCAGAGTAACGAATGGAAATAGAGCATGTACAACCCTGTTATCAGCCAAGTAGAGGCAATAAAGCTGATAAGAGAATTATTTCTTTTCTTATTTTTCACAACTAGTTTGAATTAGGGCTGTCAAGCAGTTAAAAAAATTAATCGCAATTAATCGCGCGATTAATCGCGCTGTTAAACAAAAATAGAATACCATTTATTTTAAATATTTTGGATGTTTACTACATTTTCAAATATATTAATTTAAATTACAACACAGAATACGAAGTGTACAGTGCTCACTTTATATTTATTTTTGATTACAAATATTTGCATTGTAAAAACAAAAATTGTATATTTCAATTCACCTCATACAAGTATTGTAGTGCAATCTCTTTATCGTGAAAGTTGAACTTATAAATGTAGAATTATGTACAAAAAAGACTGCATTCACAAATAAAACAATGTAAAACTTTAGAGCCTACAAGTCCATTCAGTCCTATTCTTGGTCAGCCAATCACTCAGACAAACAAGGTTGGTTACAATTTGCAGGAGATATTGCTGCGTGCTTCGTGTACGTCACCTGAAAGTGAGAACAGGCGTTCACATGTCACTGTTGTAGCTGGCGTTGCAAGATATTTACGTGCCAGATGCACTAAAGATTCATATGTCCCTTCATGCTTCAACCACCATTCCAGAGGACATGTGTCCATGCTGAGGATGGGTTCTGCTTGATAACGATCCACAGCAGTGCAGCTTGACGCATGTTCATTTTCATCATCTGAGTCAGACGCCACCAGCAGAAGGTTGATTTTCTTTTTTGGTGGTTTGAGTTCTGTAGTTTCCGCATCAGAGTGTTGCTCTTTTAAGACTTCTAAAAGCATGCTCCACATCTCATCCCTCTAAGATTTTTGATGGCACTTCAGATTCTTAAACCTTTGGTCGAGTGCTGTAGTTATTTTTAGAAATCTCCCATCAGTACCTTCTTTGCATTTTGTCTAATCTGCTGTAAAAGTGTTCTTAAAATGAACATGTGCTGGGTCATCATCTGAGACTGCTATAACATGAAATATATGCAGAATGCAGGTAAAACAGAGCAGGAGACATACAATTCTCCCCCCAAGGAGTACAGTCACAAATTTAATTGACGCATTATTTTTTTAACAGGCATCATCAGCATGGAAGCATGTCCCCTGGAATGAGTGGCCAAAACATGAAGGGGCATATGAATGTTTAGCATATCTGGCAAGTAAATACCTTGCAACGCCAGCTACAAAAGTGCCATGCATATGCCTGTTCTCACTTTCATTTGACATTGTAAATAAGAAGCAGGCAGCAGTATCTCCCATCAATGTAAACAAACTTGTTTGTCTTAACAATTGGCCGAATAAGAAGTAGGACTGAGTGGACTTGTAGGCTCTGAAGTTTTACACAGTTTTGTTTTTGAGAGCAGTTATGTAACAAAAAAAATCTGCCTTTGTAAGTTACACTTTCATGATAAAGAGATTGAACCTCAATACATTTATGAGGTGAATTGAAATATACTATTTCTTTTGTTTATCATTTTACAGTGAATATATTTGTAATCAAAAATAATAATATAAAGTGAACACTGTGCACTTTGTATTCTGTGTTGTAATTGAAATAAATAGTGAAAATGTAGAAAAATATCCAAAAATATTTAATAAATTTCAATTGGTACTCTATGGTTATAAGTGCGATTAATCGCGATTAATTTTTTTAGTTAATCGCGTGAGTTAACTGCGATGAATTGACAGCCCTAGTTTGAATACCTCTATTCAGAAATGTGTAACTGACTGTTTGTAAACATTAAAAGCTCAGAGCAAAACACATTGCCCTCACCCAGGTTACAGTTACAGCCCACGCCAATGTCTATAGACACTGTTCATTACTTTAATGGCAATATTAGTCTTCCTACCATATAGTCTTGTGGCTCAGGCACTGGGCTGAGACTAAGATGATCGGGGTTCAATTACTTGTTCTCCCACATACTTCCTTCATCTATGACCTTGTGCAAGCCTTTATTACCTTCTGATCCAGCAAGCTGTGCAATGACTCCAGGATCCACCCAGGCAGAATAGATTGTAGAATCAAGGCCTTAATCTCTCTACACCTCAGCCCCCCATCCTCACAGAACTGGAATAATAGTAATGCTTCCTTCTTCCTGCCCTTTGTCTGTCTTACTTATTTAGAATGTAGGTATTTTAAGGCCTGGACTGCCTCTTAGTCTGTGTATCCACAGTGCCTAGCGCAACTCAGCCTCTAGACGCTACTATAAGAACAATGAAAACTCTGTGTTTTGAGATTTCTCTCTTTTTGGTCTGTGAATTTTAGCACAGGTCAGCATCCGACTGACAGCCCTGGATGCTGAAGTCCTTTGTCCACAGTGTAGCTTTGGTAAAAGGCAGCAACAATGCAAGCCTATCCCCAGTGTGGAACTCTAAAGGGTGACTAAGGTCATGCATATTCCATCCTCAGCCTTTGATGTTATGGCCCAGAGAGTACCAAGAGATGAGGGTTTCGTGATGTGCACAGCTGTCGACTACGAGCCAAGACTATTTCACAGACTACTAAACAGCTGTCAAATGCTTTTTTAATCACTAGCAAACAAAGCTTCCTTTAAACCAGGATCTTCCTTTTACCAAGTACTACAATGGCAAAAGGAGTAACTTGGTTAGCTGGCAGCAGTAGTAGGCTGTTATCCTCTATGACTGGAATTTCCAAAGGAGTCTGAGGGTATGTCTAGAATGCAATCATAGGGTGTGATTTTTATCTAACTCTGGTCCTTGAACAGTGGAGCCATGACAGTGTGACTTTTCAGCATAGGCTAGCGCTGACAGTAATCACCCAGAGGGAGTTAGGTGTTCAAATCCTACTGAAATTCTGTAGAAGCTAAGTGCCTAATTCTTTTATCCCCTTGGCAAATCCCAGTCTAGGTGAGTGACCACTGGGTGCAATATACACTCTACAGACATGTGATATAGATGCCTACTTGTGCCTTTCCAGCCAAATAAAATGAGAGAATAAAAAAAACATGGTCTCCTTGTTCCATTTCTTAGCACTGGGAGTCATTGGACAGGGAATGAAAAGCCCAAACCTGTGAGATGTCAACCACCTTCTGCAGGGTGTTGCATATTCCTGCTGAAGTCATTGGGATCTGAGTATATTCAGCCCTTTGCAGAATCAGCCCCCCCTCACCCCCCCATCAAAGTAACCCCATGGGAGATGCTACAACTTCCTGGTGTGTACCTGGAATCACTGGAAGAGCTATTGCCAACAGCTGGTGCCTTTAGAACCTACGATTCCCTTAGCTATCTGTACAAAACTAGAGCTGTCTGGAAAAGTATGAATTAATTCCCAACAGTTGTGAATCCTATATAATTCATTTATTCCTGTGTCTATAAAAGGCATTAAAATGTAAGTGTCTGAAATAAAAATGAGTGTAATTGCACCTGCCTTTGGATTCCTTTCCAATCTGCTGTCCCATTTCATTTTTACTGCCCTTTAAATGGCACAATGTTTAATTGAAAGCCCAGAACTGCTGACTGCTGGTGCAATGTGACGTCTCAGTGGGAAAAGCCTCTATAAATAATTTGAAAATGAAACGGTAACCTTGCTGTCCACAGTAACATGCCCACATGTGAAAAGCCAGAATTGGAGGAATGGTCATGTTCATAATTCTGGCTCAGTGAGGATTCCTGGGTCTGGTTTTAGTGAGTGAGCTGCAAGTATCATATTAAAACTTTGATATATATTGCACCACCTTGCAGTCACTTTACCAGGTCTTCTTCCCCTTTGGATTGATTAGTAACTAGTTATTCAAAATAACACAGTAAATAAGTTATTTAATATTCAAAAAAGAGACACATTTCAACAGATAAAGAAATAGATATAAACCAGACATAAAGCTATGTGGCAATTTTCCAGGTCCCAGGACCTGGTCCAAAGAGTATGCCATCTGCTGTAAGACAAAAGATGGATGAAACAAACAGTGAGGAGACAAGGTAACAATGAAACACTCTGATTAGCCAGCTAATAGTGGTGTCGATGCACAATGGCCAAAACCCATTGAAGTCAATGGAAATCCTCCCATTCATTTAATTATCTTTGGATCAGATCTCACCTGTTAAGCACCAAAGCTAATGAGGATCTGGATGATCCGGAGACAATAGACATGCAATGACTAGATGGCAGTTCATTAATAAGGGATGAATAGTGAAGTGTTTGGACAACTGACTTGAACATGGTGGTGTTTGCCTTTATCACATCCAGCATATACCAGCACCTAACTTTAGGAAATTGCACCTGTTTTGTAGTTACTGATCCAAAATTATGGCCAGGTTTGCAAATGTGTTAAAGTATCTGAGCCACGATTCAAGCTAACCTTGACCAATTTAAGGTTTTGATTACTCTCTGCTCTTGCCTGGTTCCAGATTGAGAACAGGCAAAAATTGGTGGTTAGGGATAACGGTGTTTTTAAATATGAATTTTTGGTTTCACTCAAATGCAGAATTCATGGCACGTGAATAAAAAAGTTCTCAATAAACCCCTGGGAAATGATTCTGCTGGGTTTTGCCCAGCTGTAGTTTCCAGCCACTGTGAGCATTTTAATGATATGATCAATAAAAATATAGACAGAGGGGACATTTCCTCCATTCTCTACAATAGCTGCAGACATGGGAAGTGTTTGCTGCATCCCTGTAGCTGGTGGTTAACTTCATCGTATTACTGCACCTGTGAGTGTTGTGAGACCTAGACACAGCTTGTATCAGGTTTGTCCAACTGAACGTGAACCTAGTGTTAATTCCAACAGATGTCGGCTGACCAGGTGTTAGACTTTGATATGACATGGTGAGATTGACAATCATAATTAATAGGAAAAGATGGTCTAAAAGTGCCCCTGCAGAACACAGAGGTAGGATATGATGCTCCCCTCAAGCCAGTTCAGTAGAGTCCATATGCACTGATCCCATCCTGCCTGATGGATTCTCTAGACCTCCATTCTTAGAGTACAGACAGCAAGGGAAAATCAACATCAAAATCCACCCTGACCTTCTCCAGAGCCTCCTATCCCCAGCTAGAACTTTCATCCAAACAGGGAACAGAAGCAATATCATGAGAATACAGGTAGGGTGATCAGATGTCCCGATTTGATAGGGACGGTCCTGATATTCTGGACTTTGTCTTATATAGCTGCCTATTACCCCCCACCCTTGTCCCGATTTTTCACACTTGCTATCTGGTCACCCTAAATACAGGTAACCAGCACAGCTTGAATTTCTCACCTTGTTGATTAAATTGTTTCCTGCAGGTTATTCACCTACCTCTGCTTTTTTGGCACCCTCCTTTCAGAGACCACCCCAATGTATCTCCAAATGTACTGAGGTTAGCTCTGCTCCAGTTACATTAGAAGATCATTTCTGGTAAGCAGCCATATTTTTGTTGGTCACTTGATTGGTCTCTTCAGACAAGCGTTCCCTAAATCCAGTGAAGGAAACGGATCTGCCATATTCCTGGGGTGAACATATCTGGCATAATCTTCAAACGTAATCACCTGACGAGGGCATCTAAATGCCCAGTTGGATGCTTAAATTAGCACATTAAAGGCCAATCCTGGCCTCTCTTCCATAGCCATGGAGGGTCCTACCTGCAGCTGAACTGGTGCTGTTCATGAAGTCACTGCCAGGTTCTAAGGAGTGTGCACAAGAGCTCTCATGTCTCACACATTAGGTTTTGGACCTCTAATTAGGCATTAGGCATGGGCCTCTAATGAGAGGAGCAGAATAAATACTGATGAGTCCACAGCAAGCCACAGGCTCAACAGCAAAAGGCAAGCCTGTAGCCCTAGCATTTGACTGCACTGCCTATGGGCAAGGATTTTGCCTTCCTCACTGCCCCCACAGAAGCTCCCTGAACCAAGTCCATTTGCCTTGTGCACAGGGGAATGATTATCCCCTCTGTGCTGTTCCGCCCTCGGAATGTATGAACTGCTGATCCAGGTTTGGGAATTGGGGCCAGAGGTAGAAATATTTTTCAGTATGAATATTTTTTTCTCTACATTCAACAGAAAATCAGACCCCACGGTCACATCTTCAACACTTTTTTTCCCCCTCAGCGGCACGCTAGACCCTGAAATGTTCTTCAAAAGCATCATGTTGCAGATCTGCAATGCATTTAGTCAATATCTTTCCCTTTTACCAGTAAGCGCCTGGCCCACATGAAGGATACAGCTGATGAATGACTCCATTCTGCCCTCCCTCTTTACAAGGCTTCTTCCCGAACCATTTAGATCATCTTGATTGTATCTGGGCTGAGCCATTAAACAACATGAGCCTACAGTGACAAAGGATAGTTTTTGTTTCAGAGGCGCAGCTCACTTGTCCATGCCACTTATTTGATAGTCACGCTGTTTCTTTCTGTGAGAATACAGATGCTCTGCTTCCATGCAAGGTGTCATCATCCTCCCAGCAGGAAACCGCTTCATCCCTGGTTCCACTGTTATCAAAGTTAAGGATTAGAGGAATGTGATGTGTCGGCTGCTCATTCACTACAATGGATGTAACCAGTTCCTCCAATTCAGCCTCATTCGTTCCGATCTTGTGCCTGCACAGCTCCTACTGGAGTCAGTAGGAGTTGAATGTGTTAACAGTTCCTGAGGTCAGAAGCAGGCCCACTGTTTGTGTGTCCTGGACAATACAAGAGCATGTCAAAGCCTTTTTCTGGAGATGTCACATCACATCAGGGATGGACTTTGGTAACTGGGAGTATGATCCAACAAGAGATTGAGCAGGTTCAGTTCCCACTGACTTCACTGGGAGCTGAGCGGACTCAGCACATTCCAGGATTGGGCCTTAAACCTCCTTCTGAATATTAGAGATGCAGCTGTCCTGTCCATCACCAGCCGGAGCAGGATTGTTCCCTGCAGTATAATTCTCCATTGCTCTGCGCAGTTTTAAGTGGCGTAAGCAATAAGCTTCCACATCTGTGTGTCAGTTTCAGGTCAAAAGTACAGGGGAGGAAATGAAGTGGGTAACTAAATTAGGTGTGTGAGTGTGTGTATGCGTGCTCACACACACACAAGTTATATTTAACTTTATATACTCAGTACATAGGTGAGGTTTATTTATGGAATCTATATACACACATGGAGTGGGCATCAGCACAAAAGCCACAAGTGAAGTCAATGGGATTGCTCACGTGCTTAAAGTTAGGCATGTGCTCTAGTAGATTTTGGAGTCAGGGCGAAAGTGCAGCCATCCAGTGGTAAATTAACCACATGCTACTGACCCCACCAGCCTGTCAACAACACTCCAGTCACACTCTGGCTTCCGCCAACCTTGGTTACCACCTGCAGGGTGACCCCAACATACTCCCAGTCCTGAATTTTCCCCAAAATGTGTGTTCTGCATTGGCCAGCCCTCTCCTGGGCAGTTCAAAGTCTGTTGCCCATGTAAAAGATCAATATTCAACAGTTTGCTACTTTAAATGGAGTTACCAAACAGTTCAGTTTAAACCCAGCACTGGATTGGTTTAGATTAAAAAAATAAAACAAGTTTATTAACAAAAGAAGGTGGGATTTTAAGTGAATTCAGGTATCAGGTATTAAAGTCAGAAATGGTTACAAGAGAAATAATTTTTACCTCCTAGAAACATTTTATCTTTAACATGCTAGACTTGGTTTGAGGTCAAATCCTTACCATGTGTTCCCAGCAACACGGCTGATCAAATTCTTAGGTCAGGATCTCCCCCCAAAGTCAAAGGACTGCTTCCTTTGTCTTCTTAGGTGAAACAGAGAGACAGTTTGCAGATTTCTGCTCTTTTCTTTTATAGTCCAGTTAACCTTTGAAGTGGATTCTTCTAAAGATTACCTCTCAAAGCAAAGTTTCAAACAGTAAAGAAGGCAACATGGAGTTTGGGGGTGAAGGAGGCCTCATGTTCTTTCTTCTCACCTGTGTTTGCTGAAATACAAATTTGCTTTGTCTCCTGCCATCTCTTCTCCCTGCTGTCTTGAGGACCCTGTTTATTACTTATATGTAAATTGAGCTAAAGGCACATTTCTTCATTCAGGATACTTCTGCCTGGGCAGGGCTGTGTGGTTTTGAACATGTGCTAAGAGCATCATACAGGGGGATTTTGTAATTTCACATAGAATGTAGCCACATATATTTCACCATGATATTATTGACCAGCGAGTTATTGGTTTTTCAAATGATACCTCACAATATTTTGTACAAAGATGATTACAATAGTGTATAGGATGTGAATACGGGGGTGCTCTCAGTCAGACCCACACACCTTATCACTTTTAGCCTAGTGGTTTGCACTCTTGTCTGGGATGTGGGAGACCCAGCTTCAGTGCCCCACTCTCTCTCCCAGAGGTGGGAGAAAGGATTTAAACCAGAATCATCCACATCTCAGGAGACTGCGCTGACCACTGAGCTATGGGATATTCTAATATGGGGATCCCTCAGTCTCTTCTGTTGAAGCTGATCGACTGTGGATTAAATATTTAAACAGTCATTGTGCCAGAGCAAAGGAAAGCAAGGGAGAATGACTCTGCTCCAGTGGTTGGGCACCTACTTGGTAAGGTGACCAGATGTCCTGATTTTATAGGGACAGTCCCAATATTTGCGGCTTTCTCTTATATAGGCCCCTTTTACCCCACCCCCATCCTGATTTTTCACACTTGCTATCTGGTCACCCTACTGCCTGGCAGCTGGGAAACTCTGAGTCCAGTCCCCCTGCTCTCAATGCTCTTTCATTGTTCATTTTCTGGCACACAATTGCATTGCTAGTGTTAGGGGGCTTATTCCTTCACCCTCTCACTTCCCTGGTCCTTCTCACATGAACAGAGAGCAACAATACCCGAAGTCCAAAGGCGCAAACAATTCGATGTTTATTGGGGTGAACTTCCAGCAAGCATGATTCCAGTTTCCTTCCTCAGTGTCCCCCTTCCCAGCTCTGACACCACAGAGCCATCCCTGTTCCCATTCCCCCCTTAGCAAAACATGATTCCAATTTCCCCACCCCCATTCCCTGTTCCCATTCCCCCCCTTACTTCCTGATTGACTGCAGACTATATAGTAAAACTTGAGTTCTGCTTAGCTATACCTTAACCAATCATTTTACTGAAATTTAACTAACCAATCCTAACATACTGTAACATGGTTATTTAACCAATTATTTTCCACCACCTTAATTGGTTTACACCCAACAAAATTAATTATACAGCAGACAGAAACAATTATAGAACCAGACAGCGACCATGCAAATAAACCTACAATACAGAAGCGAGGATTTCACATCCCAGCTATTGATAAGTGAGTTCTTGCCAGACAGGATGCTATCAAACTAAGTTTCCTTTTACATCTTCTAGGCTCTTTCCTTTTTCTGGAGGTGAAAGAAATATAAGGACAGAACTGTATTCCTAACAGCCCAATAGCACCTTATTTCCATGTGACTAGTTTGGAATGTGAGGATGTGACTGTTCACTTCTCAGCTTATGGCTGCCTCTGCTGTTTAGCCAAAGGCCTTACTTAGCCTAAGGGCTTGTCTATACTTACCGCGCTGGTTCGGCGGCAGGCAATCGAACTTCTGGGTTCGATTTATTGCGTCTTGTCTGGACGCGATAAATCGAACCCAGAAGTGCTCGCCGTCAACTCCGGTAATCCTGCTCGGCGCGAGGAGTACGCGGAGTCGACGGGGGAGCCTGCCTGCCGCGTCTGGACCGCGGTAAGTTCGAACTAAGGTACGTCAACTTCAGCTACGTTATTCACGTAGCTGAAGTTGCGTACCTTAGTTCGAATTGGGGGGTTAGTGTAGACCAGGCCTAAGAACAGAGCCTCAGACTGTCCCTTACACATACAGAGAGTGATTTTGATTCTCTCTTTTATACCTCTTTAACTAGCTAAGTGATAAGAATACACGTAAATTCTTAAAGTATAGGCCTTTACAGACAGGCCTGAATAGCTATATCCTAACAGCTAGAAAGTCCCCAGCCCGTTCCATTAAGAAGTAAGAAGAATCCTTAGTTTGCATTTATGGTGATGACTATTGTGCACTGTGCCTTGGCGTTAGTTGCACTATTCTCCACCAAGCTCCCTATCCAGGTCCTCAGCTGGTGCAAATCTCTGTAGCTCCATGTAACGTCAATGGAGACGTATCACTTTACACCAACTGAGGTTCCAGCCCGACAGCTGCTGCAGATGAGCTTCGCTATTAGCAAACTTTTTGCCTTGTGTCATGTTTAAAAATAATAAAACCCCTAAGAACTGTATGAAGTTGCATTTTAGCACTGCCAGTGACAGCTGGTATATCAGGCAAGATAATCGGTAGCAGAAACATACCGTCAAATTAATTTTAACAACTTTTGCTGGAGTCTTCTTTTCTGGATGCTGTGTAGCTGATTCAGAATGACAGTTGCTAAATGTTAGAAGGAAACCAAAAAAATGAAGCTTTTTGTCTAACTTTCTTAGCAGTCAGCACACAACCCGCCTTACAGCAGTTCATGCACAGTAATTATGTGTAATGAGCTACTGTAATCAGTGATAACATTCTACTAAGTTGTGGGCATAGAAAAGGTCTTATTCGGGGGTTTGTTCATAGTTGTATTTGGGGTCTATAACTCATGCTCCAAACCCTGCCCCATTATTAAGGGACCGTACAGCAGTAGTCTATGCCTGTGATAGCATAACCCAGGAGGTCGCTTCCACACCTATGTTACTAGGTATTAGTTGTTAAGCAGTTGCAAGTTTCAAAAGTGCCCAAGGTATCATGAGCCTGAGTACCAATGACTTTCAGTGGGATTTGTGCTCCCATCTTCCTTGAGTGCCTTAGAAAATCCTACCTGTCCTCTATTTTGAAAGGATCCACTGGCTTGTGATATAGGCTGTACAATTAAAATAAGGCCTATCCCACTGGCACTGGTCATATCTGCCAAAATGGAAAAAAGTTTTGGAAGAAACTTTTACAATGTGACCACTGCATATAGCCCGTCATTGTTTGTATTAGAGTAGCAACTAACGCTTTCTGCAGTCAGGGTCCTACTGTCCAAAAAACGTACAATCTCAAGGGAAGGGAGAAATGACGGATTTTACTCCTGGGGAAACTGAGTCACAGAGATACTAAATGACTTGCCCAGAGTCTGCAACAGAGCCAAGAACAGTATGCAGGCCATTGGTGTAGCTACGTGACCAGCCTACTTCTCTCGAGGTGATGGTTAATGATTTATGAACTGAACAAAAGTGCTCCAGGGAAAACTAATAAAGGCACATTACCCACCCTAAAGATCTTACCATCGAAGGGTCTGATCCTGCAATGAGATACATGTGGGCAGAGCCTTGTGTCCATCTATAACCAAGGGGTGGAGCCAGGGAAAAGGAGGATAACCCTGACAAAAAGGGCATTCATAGAATCATAGAATATTAGGGTTGGAAGAGACCTCAGGAGGTGATCTAGTCCAACCCCCTGCTCAAAGCAGTACCAACACCAACTAAATCATCCCAGCCAGGGCTTTGTCAAGCCAGGCCTTAAAAACCTCTAAGGATGGAGATTCCACCACCTCGTTAGGTAACCCATTCCAGTGCTTCACCACCCTCCTAGTGAAATAGTGTTCCTAATATCCAACCTAGACCACCCCCACTGCAACTTGAGACCATTACTCCTTGTTCTGTCATCTGCCACCACTGAGAACAGCCTAGCTCCATCCTCTTTGGAACTCCCCTTCAGGTAGTTGAAGGCTGCTATCAAATCCCCCCTCACTCTTCTCTTCTGCAGACTAAATAACCCCAGGTCCCTCAGCCTCTCCTCGTAAGTTTTGTGCCCCAGCCCCCGCATTGTGCTATCACAGTGTATGAAAATACACAGCAAGGCCCAGGGACAGAAACAGTTAAATATTTATGGATTTTAATCCAAAAGGACAACTAGGATCATCTTGTCTGGCCTCCAACATAACGTAGCTCATAAAACTTCACCCCGTAGTTCCCGCATCTAGGCCCATAGCTTGTGTTTGACCTACAACATACCTTTTACAAAGATGTCTGGTCTTAATATAAAGACACCAAGTGATGGAGAATCCACCACAGTCCTTCATAAGCTGTTCCAATGACTAGTTTATCCTCACTGTTCCAGTTTGAATTTTTCTACCTTCAACTTTCAGCTGTTGGATCTTATGTCTTTGTCTACTACTTTAAAGTGCCCTGTAGTATCAGATACCTTCTTTCTCTGTAGGCACTTTTGATCAAGGTCTATGTCATCTCTTAATCTTCTCTCATAAAGCTAACTAGATCAATCTCTGTAAGTTTCTCATTGTAAAGTGTGTTTTCCAGACCTCAAATAATTCTTGTAGCTACCCTCTCCAATTTGTCAACATCTTTTTAAAGTGTGGACACGAAAACTGGAAACGATATTCCAGTAGTAGTCAGCAC
This sequence comes from Terrapene triunguis, assembly GCF_002925995.2. Taxonomy (NCBI): domain Eukaryota; kingdom Metazoa; phylum Chordata; order Testudines; family Emydidae; genus Terrapene; species Terrapene triunguis. The sequence continues at coordinate 96,952,450 of NW_020664409.1, forward strand.
AATATCCTAGTGTCTCTTCCCTTAGCCCTCCCCAATAGAATAGACGTTTTCCCCCAAACTGATCACAGACGGCGTCTTGCTTCCCATCAGCTTGCCACAGCACAAACACTCACTCCCAGTCAGATACAGGCAGACGCTGCCTCTTTTAGAGTTCCCCCACTCAGACTGCTCACATAGCATTTGTAAAGCAGCACAGTTTATTGCAATGTAATTGCCACCCAAGCAAATTGTTTTAATGTGGTAAAATGTGACCATGATTGTTACTTCTATTGCAAACAGTGGCTCATGGTACCATCTGCAACCCATCAACGGATCACATAGCAAATTTGCTGCAGATGTAAAATGAACCCTCAACACCTCGGAGCATACTGTTAAAAACTCCTCTGAATTGAATGCTAATCTTTCTGTTTCAGATGTCATTCCGACTATTTGCATAGGGCTCAGTGGTGCACTATTGTTGGTGAGACAAGAAGATTCATAGATTCCAAGGCCAGAAGGGATCATTGTGATCATCTAGTCTGATCTCCTGCATAACACAGGTCATAGAACCTCCCCAAAAAAATTCCTAAAGCAGATCTTTTAGAAAAACATCCATTCTTGATTTAAAAATTGCCAGTGAATCCACCATGACCCTTGGCAAGAATGTAGTTAGGTAAGACAATAGCAGGTTACTGCTGGCTTCTTAGGTTAGAAAAAAGAATAGGGGCATAAAGAAACATCATCAGCGCTAAACCATAATTGGAAGTACAGCTATACAATGAGGCAGAGAATGTGTCCTAGGATGAGACCGCCCTGTTGGGAGTCTGGGTGCTACTACTGGCAACTCACCGTGTGACCTTGGGCAATTCTCTTATGCCCTGAAGTCAGTGGACCTACTCACAAGTTTAAAGTGTTGTCAGTGCCTTATCTACTCTGCATCTCAATCTCCCAAACTGTAATGTGGAGATAATACCAGGTGGACAGGGTTATTGTGAGGCTGCCTGAATTAATGTTTATAAAGTGCTTTGAAATGCTTTGATGTAAAGCGCGGCAGGAATGCAAACTGGGGTTGGTATTAGTAGTAACAGGGCTTTCTTTTAATAGTCGTATTTGAGGGTATAAGTAAATAAAATATCTTAATGTAAAAAAAGCATGCCATCATTCTATTCTTTAAAATATCCAGCAAACCTTACACATATTTTTGCCCCATTTAAAAGTTTGCTGGTTGTTCATTTTAAAAAAAAGACTTTTGGGGAAGATTTTCAAAAACAGCTCAAGAATTTAGGAACCAGAAAGTTCCATTGACGTCTGATGAGACTGAGGCATTTAGGAGCACTAGGTTCTTTTGAAAAAATTTTCCATAGTTCATACTAATCTAGATATTCAGCATCCTTGCAAAACTCATTCCAGACAGAATTCTGAGGCCTATAAAGGCTGGTATTTCTGCTGAAGGCATTGTGTCTGGGATTACCAGGATGCATTAGTGCACGAGTCAGAAATGTTTTTCAGTCACAGTGATTGTCACATTTTGGGCCACATCCCTTCTGTGCTGTAGTTTGATTAGAAGGTGAGCAGCTCCCTTGGGACTCCTCACTGCACTAAGAGTAGGAGATACTGAAAGGGGGGGAAATATAAACTAAAATTTGTAAAATGTGAGCTTGCTAACAAATGTTCTGGTGTGGCTGCTGAGCTTCTCAGTGACCTCCTGATGCCAGCATCCATTTGTCCACAAATGTATACCCTCTAGTGTGCACATACCTTTTTTGTGTACATGAAGGCATAACCGGGCATGGAATTAACTGGATTTATGAGTTTGCACAAATGTTCCTGCAGCAATATATGCATTTATACTTTAAAATACTGGCTTACAGTACCCTGATTGTTGTACCACTTAAAATGAAGATTAGTTTAATTTTCTTGAAGCTAAATTCCTAATCAGAGGCGTCCCCACCTCAGGACTTAAATGGGAACCTTATGTAGCCATCCAAGTTAACCCGTAGGTTTTCAGATTATAAGCTTTCTCCTGGAATTGTGTGAATTTAGATAAAGAGTATAGGTCAATAGATCTGCTTTATTTTAACCAGCAGAGAACTAGCTTTTTGGAGCTGATCCACAGTTCATGGAAGCCCATGGGAGTTTATTAATGTCAATGGGTTTTGGACCAGACCCCCTAAAGATGTGGGGGGCAAAATCTCTGCTGATGTAAATTATCATAGCTCTGTTGACTTCAGTGCAGCTATGACAATCAACAGCAGCTTAGGATCTGTCCCCAAGACAATCTCAGTTCCTGATGGATAATATCTTGCTGCAGGATAAATTAGACCACCATTAGACTATCTCAAAATTGTGGTGTAATGCTACAGTTTTACAATCCTGAGCACTGATCCTCAGTTTTATAATCAGCTATTTAATCATTGTGAAGTATAGACTGGAGGCTGGTTGACTTTCAGAAAGAACAAATCAGGTTTTTTTACTGTCAAAGGGGAGGGAGATTTTTTTAGGAAGGGCATGTTTGCAATTGCAAATATTTTTTTTATTGGATGAATGATTTGTAATGTTCAATAATGTGCAGCCCTCTTTGCCAGCATTATCTTGGGAGCAAGGCACTGTCTTAATGATGTTTACTCTCGTAAAATAAACTGTAATAAAAATGTAGAAGCTAGCACTCGATTATCTCTTCCATTACAGAGCACTTTCAGGAAACAGTTGCACTGCAGCATCCCTGATGCAACGTAAGACGTGATGCTGGGCACTTTTCAATTATGATCATCCATACTGAAACTCAAAAATAACATTGATTTATTTTATTATTGACTTTGTCAGTACCAAAACTAGCTCTTTTGGGGGGTATTTTGCACTGGATTAGTAGTGCCAGCTAATGAACTCCTATCCTTTGTCTATGTTTGTCTGCTCAACTGGCTGAGTAACATGCTCCAGCAATCCCCAGATGGGAAAAGTCTTGACTGATCTGTTTAGCTCTTCACTGGCCTCTTTGCACCTTTAGAGTTTTAGAGAATATCGCCTGCTATCTGAAGTATTGTGGTCTGTCCTGGTCTTCATATCACATGAGTGGTCTTATTGGCTTGGAGAGGTTGCATCCCAGAAAAAGAAAGGTTAGAGAGCTTTGAAACACCTACATGACAAGGAAACTTCAGAGGGGCTTAAGTGGTGCATGGTTCTTGTATGGATCCTCTGAGCAGGGGTGAATTTCATTCTGTTTGCATATAGGAAACAAGCTGTGAAGAGCTAAAGTGATACAATACATTTGAAAAAAATCAGCTTTAAGAATTCTAAGGTACTATTAACTGCCCATGAATTTTCCATTTAGACAGAAAATATTTCCACAAAATTGACATTTTCAGCAGGAAAATTCAATTTTTCCTGACACTGTTCGATTTTCCATTAGGAAAATCAAAAAGAAATGTTTTGTGTGTAACCAATATTTCAGAATGAAAAAATTCATTTCAAACTGAAGTGTCAAAACAAAATGCCCTGACATTTCCAAATTAAAATCTTTTACAATATTTCATTCCATTAACATTTCAGCTATTTTGACTTTTCATCCTGAATCAGGACAAAAATTAATGTTGAAATATTAGAATTTCAGGTGAGATGGAAATTTTATGGTCTCACCAGCTCTAAACATGACTTAATAAACAAAAAAATAACCTGTAATTTCTTATCCATTTTCTTTTATCAAAGTATATGGGTTTGCCTAGTGCTGTTGCTCTATAGGATAAAACAATACTTGCAATAATTATTGTTGTGGAAAAATACATTGAAAAAATGAAGGATCACAAAAATATTTGTGCCATCTTCCTATTTTTTTTAAATACAGTAAATATAAAGCCTTACACAGCTGAAGGCCAGTATTGCTTTCTATTTCCTTCTATCTATAATTTTCAAAAACATTTTTAAAGTTCATGAATCAAGACATTGGCAATTTATCTGCTGTTTTTTCAGTAGGCAAAATATATAGTTCTAGTTCAAGGGGGAAAAGGGCAGCAAAGTTGATCTGCAGACTTAGCTTTAGTAATTTTAGACAGGTGCCCTTTGCCTAGCGGTACTTTTCTTGAAAGAATGTATCTTGGCACAAAGGAAAAAAATAAGTAATTGTAGACATGTGGCCTTTAGAATGACTTACACACCAATTTTACTGGAGGCCTGTAACAATTACATGACTTGTCATTTATGCTGCCATCTAGATAGTCACCTGAAGCTCATTTGTAGACTTAACTTCTCTGTCCGTTTTTCTCTTGAGGTTTGTTGGAGAAATAGTGTGCATTTTTACATGTCCTGAAAGCAGAATACAGCCGCTCCAGCACTGCTGAATAGAGTCCTGTTCAAGGCCTTTGTGCTGATATAGAAAAGCTTCCCTGGATTGGCCATAGCTACCCTAGAGATCGCCTCACTCCACATCGGTGACTTCCCATGTCAGCTAAGTTCATTTGGAATGATCTCGTCAACCAGTAAGAGAGGGTCCCGAGTGCTTTTGACAGAACTTTCAAAGGATCTGGATCTAGTCCGATTCTCACACAATCGTGCAAGAGGTAAGAATGACCATGGAACCAGTCACTTTAAGAACTAATTACAGAACTCATTGCTTTCAACTTGGCTTTCCCTTGACAGGTGTTTTGCACATGCACAAATGAACAGAAAAGCTAGAAACTCTCTCTGCTATAAGCTTGGAAGGAAAAAAGAGAGAAAAATAGAGCTGGTGGGAAAATGGGATCAATTTTTTTTGCCAACAATGTTGTGAAAATTTGCCTATTTGGTGGGGTGGGGTCAAAAAAAGGCAGAATTTAAAACTTTCAATCAGCTCTAATTGCTGTTTCTACTTGTAAACGCGTGGTAGGCACTCAGATGTTATGGTGATGAAGGCCATGTAAGCAGCTAGATAGATTGAGACAGAGATACTATTACAGGCTAGAAACACAGCAAGCTAAACTATCCTCAGCCAGTTATTGTAAAGGGTGTCATGGTGTCTGTTGTCCTTGATTAGCCAATAGAAATCTATAGCCTAATCTAAAGCCCTTTGAAGTTAATGGGAAGAGTGCTTCTGACTTCAGTGGGCTTTCGATCAGCCCCTTTGTCCACATTTTTAAGCTCCAAAAATAAATCATAAAAATAGATTTGGGCATGAGTTTGCAAAATTCGGATCCATTTTTTCCAAAGTTTGGGTATTTGGATGAAGGGTTAGGTTTCAGTGTTTTCTCAGAAAACAATTTGACTCAATGGAGAGGAAGGAAAATTTTCTTCTATATCTTATATTTTTCACAGTTTTGTATAATATAATATATTAAAAAGATAGCAATGGCCCTGAACTGCACCCACAAAGGAGTCACTTAATAACAGATGTTTGTCTCCGTTTTGACCGTGAAATGCAATGTCAAGCTTCCTCATTTTATTCAAATCATTTTAACATTAGATCGTGTTCCTCATGAGAATACCTCCCAATGCAGATCAATTACAACAGAATTAGTAGTTGTTACACTCCATTCTTAGACACAGTAAGTACCTCCAGGGTTCTTTCCTAGTTCCTCAGTTGGGAAAAGGTTATTTCCAATGGAAATGTTGGGCCCCGGCTGTGAGCCTTTCAAGACCACGCATGTGAGGTTCACAGATGCAACAACCCTCAGACCCAGACTGAGTCTGAGTGGGTTCAAGGGTTTTTAAAAATTTTGTATGTGGCTCCATGTGTACATTGGACCCTTCATTAGATGGGGTTTCTTCAAATTCCCTAGAAGTGATATTTTAAACCAAAAATCAATTACATAGAATTGTAGAACTGGAAGGGACCTTGAGAGGTCTTTTAGTCCAGTCCCCTTTATTCATGGCAGGACTACGTATTAGCTAGACCATCCCTGATAGGTGTTTGTCTAACCTGCTCTTAAAAGGAGATTCCACAAACCCCCTAGGCAATTTGCTCCAGTGCTTAACTATCCTGACAGGAAGTTTCTCCTAATGTCCAACCTAAACCACCCTTGGTGCAATTTAAGCCCATTGCTTCTTGTCATCCTCAGAGATTAAGAAGAACAATTTTTCTCCTTCCTCCTTGTAACAACCTTTCATGTACTTGAAAACTGTTATCATGTCCCCTCCAATGATGGAGATTCCACAAACTTCCTAGGCAATTTGTTCCAGTGCTTAACTACCCTGACAGTTAGGAAGTTTTTCCTAATGTCCAACCTAAACCATCCTTGCTGCAATTAAAGCCCATTGCTTCTTGTCCGATCCTCAGAAGAACAATTTTCCTCTCTCCTCCTTGTAACAATCTTTTATGTACTTGAAAACTGTTATCATGTCCCCTCTCAGTCTTCTCTTCTCCAGACTAAGCAAACCCAATTTTTTCAATCTTCCCTCAAAGGTTATGTTTTCTAGACCTTTAATCATTTTTGTTGCTCTTCTTTGGACTCTCTTCAATCTATCCACATCCTTCCTGAAATGTGACACCCAGAATGGACACAATACTGAGGCCTAATCCGTGCGGAGTAGAGCGGAAGAATTACTTCACATGTCTTACTTTCAACACTTCTGCTAATGCAGCCCAGAATGGTGTTCACTTTTTTTGCAACAGTTCTACACTGTTGACTCATATTTAGCTTGTGATCCACTGTGACCCCCAGATCCCTTTCTGCAGAAATCCTTCCCAGGCAGTCATTTCCCATTTTCTATGTGTAACTGATTGTTCCTTCCTAAGTGGAGTACTTTGCATTTGTCCTTATTGAATTTCATCCTATTTACGTCAGACCATTTCTCCGTTTGTCCAGATCATTTTGAATTTTAATCCTATCCTCCAAAGCACTTGTAACCCTCCCAGCTTTGTATCATCCACAAACTTTATAAGAGTACTCTCTATGCCATTATCTAAATCATTGCTGAAGATATTGAACAGAACCGGACCCAGAACTAATCCCTGTGGGACTCCACTTGATATGCCCTTCCAGCTTGACTGTGAACCTACTCTCTGGGAATGATTTTCCAACCAGTTTTGCACCCACCTTATAGTAGCTCCATCTAGGTTGCAGTTCCCTAGTTTGTTTATGAGAAAGTCATGCGAGACATTATCAAAAGCCTTACTAAAGTCACAATATACCACATATACTACTTTCTCCTATCTACATGGCTTGTTACCCTGTCAAAGAAAGTTTTTAGGTTAGTTTGACACGATTTGTTCTTGACAAATCCATGCTGACCGTTACTCATCACCTTATTATCTTCTAGGTGTTTGCATATTGGTTGCTTGATTATTTGCTACATTATCTTTCCAGGTACTGAAATTAAGCTGACTGGTCTGTAATTCCCCAGTTGTCTTTATTCCCTTTTTTATAAATTGGCACTATATTTGCCCTTTTCCAGTCCTCTGGAATCTCTCCCATCTTCCATGACTTTTCAAAGAGAATCACTAATGGCTCAGATACCGCTTCTATCATCTCCTTGAGTATTCTAGGATGTATTTCATCAGGCCCTGGTGACTTGAAGGCATCTAACTTGTCTAAGTAACTTTTAACTTGTTCTTTCCCTATTTTAGCCTCTGATCTTACCTCATGTTCACTGGCATTCACTATGTTAGATGCCCACATGCTCCTAAAGTTTTTGGTGAAAACTAAAACAAAAAAGCCATTTAGCACATCTGTGACTTCATATGCATTAACATGTCAATATTCGTTCTAATTACAAAAATCCATGTAGCTATATTTTTCCCAGTTGTCTGTACTGAATTTTTCAGGGCCGCTTTATGACTTTCCATGGTTTTTAAGTGTCTTATTCCTTGTGGGGAAAAGCTTCATAAAATACCTGGTTTTAAGGAAATGTCACCTGTTCTAGTAAATAAACTGGAATTTAAATAGTAATTAAACAGTGATTTGTTAAGGGAGATATTCCTGGCATGTTAATTTATGAAATCTAAAATAAGCTCATTCTGCTTAATAAAAATACCCCAATATTTAGTCACATATTTAGAGTACCATTTTCTCGCATAACAGAGTCAATGTTAAGAGAACAAGCTATCCTAGAAATATATAGAGATGCCATTTTTCATCTTCAGGGGATTGCAGAGCTGACTCTGAAAAATATTGTAGATGCTGCTCTAGAGCAAACTTCAATAGGGAGACTTGAGATTTTTCCATTAATCATTGTTTTACAGCTAGTCAGTTTCAGCCATTAACTTGTAATGCCCAGCAGGCTTGGAGCAGAGAGACTTTGACTGCTGCCAATGTAAAAAGGCCAATAAGAGTTTTTAAGATCTATAGTAATTTGTAGGGGTTTTTAACTGTAGTAATAACAAATCCAGAAAGTAAATAATTCATAAAGGTGCTGTCACTTATGAAAACCAAATATAAATTCCCAGTATGGCTATAGATATCAAATTATTACAATCATTCTCTCCAAGAACAGATGCTGTACTGATGTATACTCAACATTTTGCAGCTTTTCAGTACTATTCTGAACTAGAGATTGGCTGGAACCAAAATTCCAGATCCAAATAAGCTGGAGATACGAGGTGTTCAAAATCCAGCTCTGAATTCGATGTGTTAGAAAGAGGAGGTTCTCCAAGTCCACTGAAGGTAGGACAAGAAGTAATCATCTTAATATTCAGTGAGAGAGATTTAGGCTAGATATTAGGAAAAGCTTTCTAAACTATGGGTATGTCGACACTGCAAGTAAAAACATGTGGCATCAAGTCTCGGAGCCCAGGCCAGCTGGCTCAGGCCATGGGGCTATAAAACTGCAGTGTAGACATTTGGGCTTGGGCTGCAGCCCAGGATCTAAGACCATGTGAGGGGAGAGGGTCTCAGAACTCGGGCACCAACCCGAGCCCAAATGTCTACCCCACAATTTTATAGTCCTACAACCCAATCCCCATGAGCCCGAGTCAGTTGACCTATTGCCTCAGCTCTTTTGTCACGGTTTAGATGTACCCTAAAAGGATAGCTAAGCACTGGAATTTAAGAATATGTTAGACCCGTGGTCACCAACCGGTAGATCGCGATCGACTGGTCGATTGTGACGTCTCTGACAGTTGATCTCAGTCTCAGTCTAGGGTTGCCAACCCTCCTGCAGTCAAACTGGGAAATCGGCCGCTAACAGTCCAGCGGCAAAGCAGGGCTAAGGCCTGCCCTGGCCCTGCGCCACTCCTGGAAGCGGCCGGCATGTCAGGCAGCGGCTCCTGGGGGGGAGGGACAGATGTCTCCGTGTGCTGCGCCCGTCCACAGGTACCACCCTCGCAGCTACCATTGGCTGTGGTTCCCCGTTGCCAGCCAATGGGATCTGTGGGGGTGGTGCCTGCAGATGGGAGCAGCACGCAGAGACCCCTTGCTCCTGCCAGGGGCCACAAGAATGTGCCGGCTGTTTCCGGGAGAGGCGTGGGGCCAGGGAAGGCAGGGAACTGCCCGGGAGCCACCTGAGGTAAGTGGCACCCGGCCTGAGCCCACACCCCAACTCCTTGCCCCAGGTCAGAACCCCCTCCCATATTCTAACTCCCTCCCAGAGCCCGCACCCTGAACCCCTCCTGCACCCCAACCACCTGCCCCAGGCTCAGTCTGGAGCCCCTCCCACACTCCAAACCCCTCGGCCCCAGCCCAGATCCCACACCCCCTCCCACATCCCAACCCCCTGTGAGTGAGGGTGGGGGAGAGCGAGCAACAGAGGGAGGGGGGATGGAGTGAGTGGGGCTGGGCCTTGGATAAGGGGCAGGGCAGGGGCGTGGCCTCGTGGAAGGGGCAGGGCAAGGTGTTTGGGTTTGTGTGATTACTGCTATTTCTACATTTTCTTTGAGGTAGATCCTGGGTTGCACTTAAATTCAGAAAGTGATCTTCTGCTTAAAAAGGTTGGAGACCACTGGGTTAGACAAACACCTGTCAGGGATGGTCTTGTCCCGCCTCAGCACTCGAGATCTCTTCGACCTCTACATTTCTGTGATTCTATGATTCTGAGACTAACTCTATTCTAAACCTTGCATCAGTTTTGCCTGAACAATGAGCCCTGGACTAAGCCCCTTGTCTGCTCTGTGATAATTCAGAGAAAGAGAGGGAACATAGTTAATTATCCTAATTGGCAACTGTCATGTTCCTATTAGGGCATATCTGCAGGGGGAAATTATTTCATGAGAATTAGTACATTTGAATATTTGTAAAAGTCATTTGTCATTTCTCTGAAAAATTCTTTCTTTGGAGCTAGAACCTTGTCTCCTCCTATAATTAACATTATGTGCATAAATAATGAAGACTTTATAGTGACCTCAGCAAGTTAATATTGCTACCTACTCCACAAATTGCATCGAAAGTTTTTGACCGTGTCCCCTTCTTTTGAATGCATTTCAATCTGCTTTCCAGCCTTCAAGATGTAATGTGCTGTTGAGGGTTAATTGCTGCAATACAGTGGTCTGAGGTTAAAGCTGGTGCAGGTGGGTAGCTGAATGGGGTACTGACTGGGTAGCAGTGGAACAGAAATAGGGAGCTCAGAGGGTTTTTTAATGAGGGATTGTGCAGGAAAGAACAGTTGCTGAAATTCACGGTGGTGCATAGGGAAGTCATACAGTAGTTATTATTATTCTTCATTATTTGTACAACCTCCTCAGGGACCAGGACCCCATTGTGCTATGCAAGAGGCAAACACATAATTGCCACTTACATGATACAGGGGTCCTTGTATTGGCTTTACGCACCACTTTGAATTTTGCCTGGTGTGAATACTGAGCTCTGTAACTAAAACTAAAAGCAAGGGAACTTCTGACTCCATTACAGAAATCTAGATTCTGCAACTCTACATTGCCTCTTCCAAGGGAACAGGCGTACTGATGGGGCCAGAAGAGTGCAGTGAATTTGATTTGAAGGTGAATGTTCTTCTTTTTTAACCTGGCTAATTTGTCTGGAGACCTTCCTGCTGATGGCTATCTGGGGTGGAGATTACATTTCAGTCGGTTTGTAAATGGGAAGTGCAAATGGCTCTCCTGCAGAATATGCAATAAGTAACCTTTCATTGGGCAGAGATTGAATGAGACCCAGCTTAATACTTATTACATCAAACATCTGCCTGTCTCTCTCTCCACTTTACTGTGCACGTGGATGAGCATTAGTGATTTCATCAGTGGGCAATTATACTCGATAATTGTAGAATTCTAATGTAAGTCCTACAGGGCCAAGATGTGGCCTGGTGTAAGTGGGCGTGACTCCTTTAAGGTCAACAGACAGGCTCCTGCTTTCACCAGGTCTGAATGTGGCCCTCATTCAGTAGACACAAACAGACACCTGTTATCATTTACCAGAGCATAGTATAACTGTCTGCCTGATCATTTTCCCAAAGAGGATGCAACTGTAATAGTTTTACTCTTATCTTCCTTGCCATGTAGAGTGCCTGGCCAACGAAACAGCAGCTTCCAGCATCACATTAAAGAGACCTGGTCTTGTTTTAATCTAAAACATATGCATTCCATTCCCATGGAACCTTTCCTAGGTAAAAGAAACTGATCTGCTTAGTTGCAGCAAACTCAACCTATAGGTTTGCCTCAGCTTCCTTTGTAGTAAAAGAAAACTGGGCCTGCTGACCTATTCACATACACACCACTATTCTAGACTACAGATATGTCTACACTGGATCTGGCTCAATATCCAGCTCAAGGAGACATAGCAGCGCTAGCTTGATCAGAGCTAGCATGGGTATGTCTACTCAAGCTGGAAAGTATACCATCCAGCTCCAGTGAAGATATACTCCAAGAATATACTTACAAACCAGACCCCCATCTAATCTGTTGTTCGGTAGCCTACCTAGGCATTTATACCACACTCATCACTGTGGTATCAGCATGAACCCCACTTAGGTTTCAGATTCTCCCTTGCAAAACTTTTCTGAATGCTATCAGCTGTTCATGGTCCCACCCAGCTCTCACAGGGATGGGTGCCATAGAATAACTAGATTCAGGACCCCAGCACAATCAGCTGAGCTCTGTTAGGCAGCTGACAGTGGTGACCTTCCACCTCTTCAGTGGATAGTTTCAAAAACAAAGGTTTCAAAAGCCCCTCCATGAGTTAGGAACACAAATCCCATTGGCTGTGAGTGAAACTTGTGCTCTGGACTCCCTTTTGAAAAACCCCACCCATTATATTGAAATATATTTGGAAAGAATTAAAAAGATGGTTTGGGGGCACCCTCAAATGTAGCCATATATATATATATATATATATACACACACACACATATGTGTGGGTGCCTCAAAACATTATTCACTAGTCCCCTCTAAGCGTCCTGTGGTGGGCCCTGTGCATATTACTGTGGTGGCAGCAGACAGGAGTCAGCAGTTGGTTCCATTTAGGGACAGAGGAGAAGGGATAATGGTTTTTATGGCAGGCTACCCCAAAATGCTGATGCCAACGTAAGCTGATGGGATCTCTCACCAGCCCAGGAGAGAACAAGTGCCACACTCAAGGCTGTTCAATCCCTTGCTGCACAATATATTAGTCAAACACGCACAAACTCATGACGTAACACAACACAAATACGTCCTGACAGAAAGCCGCCAGCCTTATGATTCCAGCTTTTAGAGACATGCGATTACTATTCATCATCTTGTAGGTCTCAATCCCACCGGGAATAAAGACAGGATGGAGACTGAGACTGATGATAGAAAGGGACGTAGTGAGGAGAAGGGAATGGAGGATGCGTCTCCTCTAAGGGTGATTCAGAACGACTCTCACTTAGGATGGAGAAGGAACCAGGAATGAACACGCTGCTAATCTCTTGGACAGCAACCTGCATATATCTGGATCACTGTGGCAGTCTAGCAAGTAGGGGTCCTACCATAATTATGTCAATGACAAATACACACTGCCTTCACATTTAATGTAAAAGGCAGCATAACATCTTCAAGCAGGGACAGTTGCTGTTTCACATCATTTCTAGAATGGAGGAAGCAGCCACTTGCCTAGGAATCTATTCAAAACTGATGGAAGATTGTGGCATGGAGGGTAATCTTATTTTAAAATCTCTCCTCTAAAGGGGTCTGGACTGTGGTCACCTCTGAGACTTCAGCCAATGTGAAAACCTAATTAAAGTGAAGATGGCCGAGCTCCAAAGAAAGTAATAAAGCATAAACGTCTTTGATATTTTTTTTCTCCACATCAGCCAGAGCTTTCCGTTTCCTTGCTCCATTATAAATATGTCATTTGAAAAGAGGAAGACGACACTGAGCCGGCATGGGGACTACAAATACAGATTAGAAAACACGTTACAGTATTAAGCCTTACAAAATGTTATTTGGGGACTACATGGGGGGTGCATTATAGAGCAGGGGGGTTGAGGGGAAGGAAAGCAGTAGCTAAAGATAGTTGAAAACATTTTGGGTTTTAAAATATACTGTCAGTTGAATTGTGAGGGGGAATCAGTCTGGTCTGATGAGCTGCTCTGAGAAATTCCAGCTCTGCGGCCAGGTAATTCTAGCGATCAGTATAAAAGACGGCGTCTTTCTTCCTCCTCAGCTTTTCAACTAACAATTCTTTTCATCCAGCTTCGGGATGAACATCATAATTCATCATTAAATGGAGATGGGTTGAAAAGACAAGCATAGAGAAGCTCGAATCAGGCCAGGTGTCTTAGTGAGAGGGCATTGAGATGTTGTGATTGGAGATGCACTGGGCCTAAATCGTGCCCCATTAGGTGAGAACCTGAGTTCAAAGGAGAGGGGATTGCTCGTTTTTCTTTTTAATTGAAAGACTTTGTCCCGACCTCACTTTGGTAAAGATTAAAAAAAAAAGTATGGAAGTTTTAAAAAGTTCAAGAAACATTCTATCAGAAAGAGACATCGAAGAGCTTTCCTTTCCTTGCAGAAACATTTCTTCTGCTATTTATTGTTCCTGTTTTCCACAGTGGCAGGTCACCAGCCTCTCTAAGAAATAGGAATCCCCTCAGTAAATAACTCAAGATCCATAAAGTCCTTACAAGAAACAGAGGTGGCTCCAGGCACCAGCGCACCAAGCACGTGCCTGGGGCGGCAAGCCGGGGCGGGGAGGGGGCTGCTGGTCGCCGTGAGGGCGGCAGTCAGGCTGCCTTCGGCAGCATGCCTGCAGGAGGTCCGCTGGTCCCACAGCTTCGCAGGCATGCCGCCGAAAGCTGCCTGACTGCCGTGCTTGGGGCAGCAAAATACATAGAGCTGCCCCTGACAAGGAAATACAACAATTCTGTAGACCAGATTCTGTCCCCAACCCCCATATGTACTGTCATATAGGGGAGAGGATGGGCCTGGCTCCAGAGGAAATGACAGCAGAATATGAGCCATTGTTGTCAGTGCTTTGGCAGATAATATTACATCTGCTGCCTTTCTTTTCACCATTCATTCAAGCAAAAATTGTGCTAATATTTGTCTGGCATAAGGTTTTGCAGACCAGCAAACCTAAGCAATTTGTAAAGAAGTAATTAACTTCCTTAGAAATTGCTTAATTTCCTTCTCTGATCATAAAAACACAAAGTACAAATAGCACAAGCTCTCTCATTAGAGACACGACCTTGCAGCTCTCTGCATTGTCATTCTGCTAGGCTAGGCTGTAATCATTATAATTTAGAGTCCTAATCATCATTCTTTACCCACCCCTCTCTAAAGCAAAATTCCCATTGGACCAAATCCCCAGTTTCAGGCGAAGTGGTGTAAATCTGAAGTTGCTGTTGAATTCCAGGGGTGAGAGCAGTATTCTGCTCACTGACTTCAATGGCAATCTTTCCTGAGGACATTGTGCTGCCCATGGCCCTGTCTGTTCTTTATTAAACAACCATCTACCTGTTGCTGATTATCACATTCTATTCTGCCGGTTTCACCTGTTGTCAGGAATCCAGCACAGAAGGCCTCTAACTGGGAGTCATTGAAGACATGAATTACCCTGGGTACAACAATAACAGATGGAGAGTGAAACTTAGCATCCATTTAAAGGCGCTGTCTGTGCAAAAGCTAACTCAAGTAACTTGCCGACTAACAGGGAATAAAGATCTCTCTCTGTGGGAAGCTGCAGTATTGTGGCTGCAGACGCTCTTTCAACTGCCTTCTATAATGCACTGTAATATTCCAAGGGTTTGTTCCAGAGTCTTGTCTTTTGTATTCCAGTTATTAGTTAATGCTTGTGTGTGAATTGCCTAATAAGGGCGAGAATAATTCTGATGTAACTCCTCTGAAATTAAAGGAGTTACACACCAGGGCTGAATATAGTCCACACAATCTCCTCATGGGTCAGAATCCATTACTCTTACTCCTGCTGAGTAGAACCTACCTCCCAGAGTAGTTCCATTGGTTTCAGTGGGACTTCTTGCAGAGAAAGTTAATATTCATAATTAGTACAGGGCTTTGATTCCTGTTTCAATGTTGCCCATACATTATTTGTTTTAATATTGATTTTTATTTTTATATTTGTCTTATGGATTTCTGCCTATGTAAGAGGTACATTTTAGGCACATCCTAAGCCACTTTAAAAAAAAACAGAATGACTGAGCAATTTATTAACATAGAATCGTAGGACTGGAAGGGACCTCGAGAGGTCATCTAGTTCAGTCCCTTGCACTCAAGGCAGGACTAAGTATTATCTAGACCATGCCTGACAGGTGTTTATCTAACCTGCTCTCAAAAATCTCCAATGATGGAGATTCCACAAACTCCCTAGGCAATTTGTTCCAGTGCTTAACTACCCTGACAGTTAGGAAGTTTTTCCTAATGTCCAACCTAAACCACCCTTGCTGCAATTTAAGCCCATTGCTTCTTGTCCTATCCTCAGAAGAACAATTTTCCTCTCTCCTCCTTGTAACAATCTTTTATGTACTTGAAAACTGTTATCATGTCCCCTCTCAGTCTTCTCTTCTCCACACTAAACAAACCCAATTTTTTCAATCTTCCCTCAAAGGTCATGTTTTCTAGACCTTTAATAATTTTTGTCGCTCTTCTCTGAACTCTCTCCAATTTGTCCACATCTTTCCTGAAATGTGGCACCCAGAACTGGAGACAATACTCCAGTTGAGGCCTAATCAGCGCGGAGTAGAGCGGAAGAATTACTTCTCATGTCTTGCTTACAACACTCCTGCTAATACATTCCAGAATGATGTTTGCTTTTTTTGCAACAGTGTTACACGGTTGATTCACCTTTAGTTTGTGATGACCCCCATATCCCTTTCTGCAGTACTCCTTCCTAGGCAGTCATTTCCCATTTTGCATGTGTGCCACTGATTGTTCCTTGTTAAGTGGAGTACTTTGCATTTGTCCTTATTGAATTTCATCCTGTTTACTTCAGACCAAAATAAATAGTAGGGCTGTGGGAGAATGCAGTGTCCTTAAACAAATTGTCCACTTTGTGGTCTATTTCGTAGAGGTGATCTCTAGTCTGCACTCCTCAAAAGGCACAGAACTGAAAATATTATAATACTAGGTTTTCACCTACACCCATCTTTCTAGAATGTCCAGTGCACTGAAATGGATTGCACAGGACTAATGTACTCTACAGCAAGAGTAAATGGAATTTTCTTTCCTCTAGGCTTCCACAGAGATTCATTTATAGGCAGTAATTGGTCCAAAATTCCACCACACATTTTAATGTTACATCAAATCCACCATTGTGCTAGTTACTTACATTAGTCTACAGTGAAGCATCAGCTGATCTTTAATATCATAGTGTTTACTGAGACTGTTTAGTCTCTATATTTATCCAGACTGCACTCCTGCCCATCAGCTACACTTTTCTATGTCTCAATGTTTGAATCCCTCAGATAGAATTCTCAAACCCTGTTTTGGAGATGAAGGACATTGTGCTAAAACTGAGTCCTTGGCCTTGTTAATTCATTCACCAAAATGCTACTCTATAGGATAGCCAGTGCAGAATGGCCTACATGCTGTACCACAGCACTGGCTGAACTTGAGTGATTGAGGAATAAACAATCAGAGCAATTTGTTGATTTAAATGAGCACAAGTTATGTTAAACAATGGTTTACCAATATATCAGAAGTCTAATTTACTGTGTTCAAAGGCACATATTACTCAAGACGAAATGGAAGTTCTAAAAGCTCTCAGTTCTGATGAGCGCCATATGTTTTTTATTGAACAGATAAAGAATAAGGAATTCAAATATCAATATGCTGTTAACTTATACTTTACAGAATAATCCCATTGATTGTAGTGCGGTACAAGCAAACCTCATTGGTGTAACTCAACATTTCAAAGACAGCGATACAGTTGTTAAAGTACAAAGGCAGTTAAGTATTATTACTGGGTATCAGATACCCGTAAATGTGTAGATTAACCCAATATGCACCTTTAAAAATCAGTTAGAACATTGCCAGATGTTCAGGCAAATGACATAAAATTACAGTACAAAGGTCTCTAGGAACTTCAGCCAAGAGTGTTTCATGTCAAAGTTGCCTTTGTGTGCATGTGTATGTACTTATAACTAAAAAGGAGTATTTAATGATGAGTAAGGAAATGTGTATATGCCAAGTTTTATGCAAACCACCTCCCGTATTTACTGAAATTGGTGCTACAGCAAGTGGCTCTGACAGGTAACCAGTTAGCATGTTAGGTTGCTCTCCTGAGAGGAAACAGCTTAGCGTTTCTCAGCTGAGACACAGTATGAATGAGAGGGTCAGGTTATATTGGTTTTAGTTTATGGACAGCGTCTGTTCTCTACTTAGTGTGTCTTGGCTCAGGCTGGAATTATTCTCTGGGAACGGATGGTACCTACTGGACGGAATAGCTTGGAGGAGGGATAGATGAGTCTCTTTCTAATCTTTAGACTTCTTCAGTTCTGGAATTCTAGTATGAGCTCATCAAAACTTTGAACTAAACAGATGATAGAGAATGAACCAAGCAAACGATGAAGAGGCATCCCCCATGAGCGTTCCTGCTAGATTTACTGTTCCAATTAGCTGTTGTTACACATGTGAACCACTTGAAATTAACTGTGATAAGAGCCTGTTTTGGAGTTTACTAACTCCAGTCTCTGAGAGATAAAATTTGGGGTCCTGCACTGAAATTAACTGTTGATTTATTCATTTATCAAGACTCCTGAAATAAACATGTCTAATTGCCCTCTTTATTAATACTTCTAAGAATGTTTAGAATTTTACTGCCATTTAAACAAGAGTTCCAAAAAGATACAGTATCAATTAATGGTCTTGTTAAAAGTCAGATGGTATTTTTACAACACCAGCAGAACTCCCTGTTACACATTAGACACCTTGGAACAAGTCTTAAGTGCCAAGAAGAAAAGGAGTGCTCATGGTTTTTATTTGGAAAGGTCCATTGCAGTGATATGCTGCCAATACTTTAACAAGGGACTCCCACAAGAAATCTCTTCCTTAGCCTAATAAACCCCTCCTATCAGGGGTATGTGGGCTCACTCAGGGAAGGGGATGAAGGACAAGGGAATCCATTCCTTTGTTTTCCTTTTTAATTTTTTTTTCATAACCCCAATGAAAGAGGCAGTTCTACTTGCCAAACAAACTGGTACTAAATGCAATCACTGGAAATGTTTATATTTTTCTTCTTCAATATGCTGAGCATACAGCACAGTGTTCCACTTCTCCAGGGATCAGTGAGATGGCTCAGGAGAATTGCACAGCTAGCCAGGTGGAATTAATGTGCATCATCCCTACCTCCTCCTTCCCACCCCCAAACACTCACCAATCCCAGGAGGGCGATTCTGAAAATGTAATACAGGCTGAAGCTATATGAACATTTGCATGGGCATGTCACCATCGTTAGAGGGGAACCCCAGAACCACCATCAGGTGGGGGAAGCCCTTGGCAGCTTGATTCCATGAGCGCAACATTGCTTCAGAGTCTGGGCAAAGTACTGGTGCAAAGTCCCAAGGCCTCTTTTAAATCCTCTGAAATCTGAGTTCTGGGGACAGAGCCCCCTTGTTCATTTCATAGGGGAGCAATCTCCACTCACACACACATTTGCACCCCATAGAACCTTTCTCTGTCCCTAACCACTTACTATGTTTTTTCTGCTGGAAGGGAAAATCCTCCCAACCCCTAATTACTTTGGGCCTTATTCAGTACTACTTCTTTCTCAGGCACCACTCCTGTTCAGCTGCAAGGGGAGGTCAGTGAGATATTTGCCTGGGATGCCAATAGAGCCCTTACAAAGTAACGGGACTGGGCTTTGTACAGCAAATTTAATTTAACAATCAAATTCATGTCGTTTCAATATTGGCCAATGAAATCCTGCTTATGTTTACTTGATACAGTTTATTGAAAGAATACTCTGAAATTTAAATGCTGGATGCATTAAGACAATTGAAGATAATTTTTTCCCTGTGAGCTGATCACGTAAACTTCCATGAGCCGTTAAAGCCAGAGATTCTGAATAAGTCACATGATATTTGAGAAACTCTTAAGAGATGGAAGTAGGAATGTGGCCCTTCAGGGCAAAGCAGGCAGTAAGTTCATGTACCACCAATATACAGGTAGGAACAAGGGGCCAGGTCCTCAGCTGGTGTAATTCAGAGTAACTTCATTGAAGTCAATAGAGCTCTGGCAATGTATGGCAACTGAGGATGGGGACCACAGTGCAGATGTCCATTGTGCTTTCCCACTCTTGTTGCACAACAACTTCTTCTGCCAACAGAAATGTATGAGAGAGAAGTGATTCTGCAAATGTGTTTAGTGTGGGGGGAGCAGGGGGGATTTGCATTAGCCGCACCGTCTGGGCCACCAAAAAGAGGTGGCTGTAGGATTTATGAGATTATGACTTTGGTGGAAACAGCTGTTCAGAGAATCCCACATGAGCTAATTCAGTTTCTTATCCCCTACTATGCATACAGACCCCAGGATGTTTGTTGTGCATAGTGGTTATTTTTATTATTCCTCTGCGTGCGGTTATAAGATGTGCCCTATTCCTCTTCTGTTTGGGTGCATTTACTACGTTAAAAAAAAAAAAAGACTATAACAAACTATCGGCAAATAAACCTCCCCTAGAGTAATGGGAGCAAGCCTCGTGGCTTAAAGGAACTCAAACATACCATCTCTTCCCAGCCATTTAGCTGAGCACTCTGGGCCTGAGCCAGCAAAGTACTTGAGCCTGTGTGTAATTTCAGACACATGAGTCACCTCGCTCCAGTGGTACTACTCATGTGTTTAAAGCTCAGCATGTGCTGAAGTGCTTTTGCTGGGTCAAGGCCAGGGTGCTCTGCATCTTTCAGGAGCGAGCGCATAAAACTTGAGGGACCTCCTGTCCAAACCTTTATTCAGGCAAAGCCCCTGGGTAAAGCAGTTGGGCCTTATTCTTCAAGCTGAGGGTCACCAAACGGTGATTCTGATGGAACAGCAAGCATAGGTGGCGAGTTATATGGGTCCGTGGTGCCCGTGTTCCACCAGTATTCAGGAACATGGGCCCAGCTCCACCAGTGTTTAGACTTGTATTTTCAGAGCCGTCCCATCCATAGGATGGACCGGGGCAACCGCCTTGGGCCCCACACTTTGAATTAGGTCAGTATAAATACATCCCTTAGTGGATAGGGCACTGGACTGGATGCAAGGATTTCGGTTCAATTCTCGCCCCTGCTACTGGTTTTCTGTGTGACTTTGGGCAAGTCAGATGCCTCCCATGCCTCAGTTTCCCTATCTGTAAAATGGGAATAGTGATACCTCCTTTATAAAGCAATTTGAGATCTACAGATGTAGGTATTATTACCATATACCAGTACACTGAATTGTAGAGAGAAATGATTTGTCAGAGGTCAGATAACAAGTCAGTAAGAGAAATGGGAATAGAATCCAAAAGTCTTGACTATTAGACCTCTACTGTAACTACTAAATAGTCCTTTCCAGTACACACTTTACCTTGAAAACTTTGTGTTCTAGTTTATAGCATCCAGTACAAGCTTTAGTTTTCGCTATAGTGATATGTGAATTTTACTTTTTAATGAGTGCAATTTATCTAAAATTTCACTTAGTTTTTAAGTAATTATTTCAGAAATCCTAATTACTTTAATGGAGGAGTTTTCATCTGTCACTTAAGATATCATCATCTGACAAGTGAATAAGAGAGGCCTGGTGTTTGTGAAATTCCAGACATTGTCTGTATTTAATTCAGTTGAATCCGCATAATACTTGGGACTAACTTGTTAAGATGTAGAGAACAAAAAAAAAAAAAAATTAACTAATCGATAGCTGGAAATGGAAAAAAAGTGTCATGTAAGGACAGCTTCTATAACAGCTCTGAGCAGTTAGAACAACAAGCCGCTAGTTGGCCATGTTCAGAAAACATATATCATGGAATCATTGTCAGAATCCAATGTTCCTAATTCCTGCCCAAACCTAAAAATTGCCAGTCTACAATTACAGCTGAGAATCTATTCGCAGAAATAGGCCCCAGTCCTGCAATGAGCTCTGCCCAGACAAACCACTGCACTGAACTCCAGTGACTTCTTCAGGGCTTCATGCAGATAAAAGGGTGGGATTCATTGCAGGATCAGAGCCATAAAGCGAGGTTCTGTGACATGCTCGGTACTCTCAACCCCTACTGAAGCTTCTTTTATTGGATCACACCTCTAGTCATGGTTTGCATCATCCTCATTGTTCCACCACCTACGCCCAGCCTCAAAAACCGTTCCATGGCCTTCTCCCACTATCTTGTGCCTTCTTCCACTGCACCTCCCAATCCCAGCCTTCACCCTCGCCTCATGCACTCCCTGTTTCTTCCACAAGGCCCAGTGGTATAAACATTGAAAAATGATCAGATTAAGAATGTGAAAAAATAAATGCAATCCCATGCATACAAAAATCATGAGTAAGGCCCTCCAAATCATGAGATAATAAAATAAATGTTGGGGTTTTATTTACCTTCTGGTTTTTGAGTCTTTAGTGGGGTTCAGGCTTTTCCCTTCAACCACAAAGGCCAGAAACTTGTTTTATTTAAAATTAAAGCTGACATTTTCACATAATCACGTGACTCCAGGAGCTGGGGCTTTTAAAAATTGCCTGATATCATGATACCCATGATAAAATTGCAAGAATGGGCAACACTGTAAAATTGTCTACAGTGACTCTTTCCTCGGTGTCCCAGTGCACCTCGTCCCTCAATGTCGCGCTTGTAGGTTATAAACTCTGAGGCAGGGACTGTCTTCGTTTTGGCTGTACAGCACCAAGCACTTGGCTGGCACATAAATAACAGCCACAATGTGAGATTGGGCCATTTGGCACCTAGTAGGATGAAGCCCTCCTCCCCTTTCCAGAGACCCTGCAATAAGAAATCACTTCCTCCTAATGCCTATATTGTATTCTGAGGACCCCAGATATGCACAAAAGCCTCTGTTACAGGAAGTGACTCCTCTCTGCCCATTTGCTCTTTAAATAAATGTCTCTCAACCAGCAGGATTTAAATGGCAGCCAAACGGGGCAAATTGCACTTTGTTCCCACTGCCTGGCTCAGTCGAAGCATGCTGAGTAACTAGTGGTCTGTGGAGTGGTGGTCTACAGGGAGCTGGCTGGTCATGTGATACTGGTTCCTCCTTCTTTCCAGCTGAATGAGACAGAACAAATGAGAGGAGGAGATGCCACAAAGAGCTGAAGCAAACAGCGTGACTAACATTTGCAACAGTGACTAAATGCTGCTTGCACTTGCTTGCACTAATACCCTCCTAAGGCTGGCCCGTGCATAAGCAGTGGCTGTAATTTCCAAAGGGACGTGACGTTATTGCATATGGGAGAGGAGTAGGTCTCTGCGGTCACCCATGGGAGAGGGGGTTAGCTTCGGCAAGAAAATGTCACAATTAATATGTTGCCCACACTGCAAAAATTTGGGAACCCCCATACTCTGGATTTTGGTGCTGTAGAAGTACATTAGCTGATAGCTAAATACCTTGGGCCTAATTCACTGGCACATCCTGGCGGCTTTGTATTGCTCTAATAGCACAAAGAATCTGTAAACCTGGGTTAAGCAACCATTTGTTGTCACTATTTAATTTCTGTATTACAGTAGCACTCTTGAGGTTGGGACCGGATTGTGCTAGGAGCTATACATAATAAGAGTGAGTTTCTGCCCTGAAGGGCTTACAGTCTAAATAAAGAACACAAATCGGGGGAAGATAAGTAATTATCCCTGTTTTACATATGGGCACTGAGGCAGAGATTGAGTGATTTGCTCAAGATCACTCGGGAAGTCTGTGACAAAGCTTACAACTGAACTCAGATCTCCTGAGTTTCAATCCAGAGCTGTAAATGCAAGACCAACTTTCCATTCCCCTAGTGGGGAATTCTCCAGTGGCATAGTGCCTCTCTAGCAGGGAGTGTGGCCAGCAGGAAAGGGACAATGCTATTCATGAGGTTGTGAGAAACTGGTGCAAAATAGAGCAGCCCAGAGAGTGCTCTAACATGCACCAGTAAGCAGACCTGCCCAGAAGAGTCTTCAAATCAAGGGAATGTAAAGGTAGCTTTCAGCCACCTTTGCATCCCAACCTGGGCTTGTGTTAAGCACTGTTTGGTTGAACCAGAGAATCTGGTCTCTTCTCTCCCGACTCACATTTTCATTCTAACATTTAAGCTCGAGTGCTGCTTTTAGAGATTTGTACATAGCTGTATATTGTGCCAGGAGTCAGGACGTCCTGACATTAGTCATGACAGCAGACTCCCATCAGACAGCATCATTTGCTGTGAGTGTGGTCAACATGAACCCAGAAAAGCTCTGCTCCAACAGCCAAGGAGATACAGGACAGCAGATCATTAATTATTCCCCTTCCCTCAGAAACTGAACAGGAAAATAAATAGATAAGCATTGTTGGACCCACCACAGCAGAGCCTTCTGGTGAGTCTATCCATTCAGAATTCCTGGAGCCTCAGCTCCTAGCACCTATGTGACAGGTAAAGATCAGTTAATGCCCCTCTGACAGAAGATCACTGGTTTGTGCTTCACTGATTTATTGTCAAGTCTTCTTCTCTATCATTTTGCATTGCTCTCTCATAACTTAGGATCTTCCCTCCCTGTGTTTTATATTTCCTGTTACTGTCAGATGTACTTATTTCAGATTCATTTTTTATGAACACCTCATCCTTCCTTCTATAAGATCATCCATTCCTCTCCCATCCCTCCCTCCCTCCCTCCCCCAGTACTCTGTTCCTACCTCCCAGGGCTCCTTGATAATAAGATCTCTCAGCAAGTTAAGGAGTCTTCAATTAGACTGTAGCTTTCTATCTAAGACAGCAATCATAGAAGAGCCCCAAGAGTTCCAATTTCTCCTCCTCCTGTTTTGATGCACTGATTATCCTCTTGTCGGATCAATAGCTCATCTACTTCTAGGGGTATTCTAGCACTCTGATGCTAAATTAAAACAGATAGAATCAATCCTCAGTTAATTTCCCCAACCAAACAATTTATATCTCTCTTCTGGTCCTCCGTGTGGCTAGTGTGAATTATATAATACTGACATGCCATTAGGCCTCCCCAGACAAAGTAAGCGCTGTTATAATGCTGAATTACCCTTTTTATTAATAAATCTCAAATGTGACAAACAGGGGATTTGTTTTATAATGTTGCATAGACCCTGGCTGAACTTGTTCCAACACCCAGGTATGGTACTGAATAAATCTCTAATTAACAGTGGCTTTGGTTTTTTTTTAATGTACTTGAGGTATAAATTTGAGAGTGGTTTTAAGCTTAGTGTAAAAGAATATTGCCGTTAATTATTTCAGATCAATTGTTATGCTAATAGTAAACAATTGCTTCTCTCCTTACTGTAAATTAATATACCATAAATAACGATAAAGGAAGACACTATGTAACAGTCTTACAGGGAGCACCAAGATTTAGTGCTTAACACGCTTTTAGAGACATGGAGCTTGATTCTCCACTGCCTTGGATCTTGTGTAGTGCTTAAGTTCTTCCCTAAAGCACCTGCTTAAAGTTAAGTAGGTGCTTAAGTTGCAATGAAGGCAACAAGACATAAGCACTTGCTTAAAGTTAAACAAGGACTAAAGTGTTTTCCTGAATCGGGGCCTGTATGAGAATGTGAGCTGCAGAGGAAACTTTCAAAGCAGAGAAGTAGGGCCTGATTTTCCATGGCTGGCCCATTGTGTAGTCATTTACATCTGTACAAAGGGATAGCGAATTGTATTTATACTATTAGCATTGGGCTGAGTGGAAAATTCTTATTTGGTAATGTTTTACACCCACTTTGCACAAGTGTGCATGGTGGCATAAATCGGTGCAGCTCAATTGAATGAAGCAATTCTGATTTACACCAGCTGACAATTTGGTCCACCAGGGCTGGGGCAGTGAAGCATCATGCCCCAAATCACCTAATTTCTCCATTGAACATTTAGGACTGAACCGTTCTCTTATTACACATGTGAATCGCTGGGGTCAAACCCTGATTTAGACCAGCTCAGGGTCTGGCCTCTGGGCTCTTAAATGTCATGATCTTACAGGTCATCCAATCTTTGGCATTTTGGCCCACTTCTATTTGACGGTTACCTCCTATCTGGGAAGCACTACCCAGCTCTTCCCTTGTCCTGAGGCACTTGTTTGACTCCATTACAGGTTTATGCGCACAGGGGTCTTGTTTCCCCGCAACAACTGTGGATGCATAATTCTTATTAATGTCAATCAGAGAGGAGGAGACTAGTTCTTAGCTCTCAAAAATCACAGAAGTCCATGATGCAGACAGCGGAGAGCAAAATATTTTGATTTTGCTAAGTCAGTGCTTTTCGGTTTTAGACTCTACTGTATAGGCAGCTGTCACTCACGGGCTGAGCTGAGCTCCCTCTCCTGCATGCTTACCAGGCAGCTGTGTTCAGACCCATGCAATGGATCCGTGTGCTTCTAAGCTCCCCTGGCTTTGGGTAGGCTCCAGCCAGAGTCTGGCGTCTCAGGGTGTGTCTACACTGCAATTAGACACCCATGGCTGGCCCACGCCAGATGACTCGGGCTAAAGGGCCCAGGCTAAGGGCCTGTTTAATTGCAGTGTAGACAATTGAGCTCGGGCTCAGGCAGTGGTGCTGAAGGCGGAAACCATGTATGTGGGTTGTTATTACTACTTCAAGCCAGGGGGTGCAGTAGCATGTCCAGCACCCCTAGTTCCAGCACCTATGGGCTCGGGCTGCAGCCTGAGCTCTGGGACCCTCCCACCTCGCAGGGTCCTAGACCCTGGGCTCCAGCGCAAGCCCAAATGTCTACACCACAATTAAAGAGCCCCTTAGCCTGAATCAGCTGGCATGAGCCAACCATGGGTTTTTAATTGCAGTTTAGACATATCTCAGGTGCAATCCTAGCACAAACTCTCTGTCTGGTGCTGCTTCTAGGGAATGGGACCCTGTGGTCCAGATGCCCTGGGCCTCCACGATTGGTGCTGACCTCCCAAGACACCCCAGTGGTTCTAGCACACCCTCCCCAGAACTACACTCTCCTGGATACTCTGGTTTACAGTTTAACCTTCCTGCCTCCTTGTTCTGCTCAGTGAGAGAGAGCTTCCCAGAGCAGACCTTGTTCTTTTATAACTTTCCACTCCCCTTTGTCACATGACCCTCCTGGGCAACCTCAAAGCCTATGTCACATGATCAAGATTCCGCTCCAAGTGCTCTTTTTTGTTTAAAGTTTGAACTGAAAAAACTGGTTTCTTGCAGCTCAGCCACCCTCTCTAGAATCAGCTCCATGTGTGGCCAGAGTAGACCTATTCAGATATTAATGAGACTTGACATTCCTGCAATAGCTGTCTAGGTAGAGTCTGTGCAGTATGTGATGCAGTCCCTTTTAGCAAATGGCTGATTCAATATACACCAAGTCATTCAATGACACAGCAATTCCATAAAATCAGACGGAATTCAGAAGTTTTACACAGACAAATTCTACAAATCGTCACAGTAATGAAAGCATTTCAATTTGAGAATGGAGTCTAATGATCAGAGCAGAGGGCTAAGAAGTATCGGTCACTGGCACATTGTATGGTTGTGGTCAGAGCACTTAACTTCTGAGCTCCAGGTTCCCCAACTCAGTAAAATGGTTTCAGTCACAGGCCCATCACAGAGGTGGTGTGTGTGTGTGTGTGTGTGTGTGTGTGTGTGTGTGTGTGTGTGT